>NC_058133.1:122569538-122632804 GCF_016433145.1 Gracilinanus agilis
AAAAAAATATTATGATTTTTGTAAGATTTATTAGAAGTCACTAAAAAATAAAGACATGCGCCATGCTAGCTTAGGCTGTTCAAAACAGCCCACTCCATTATGCTGCCATAGGAAGGAAAGAGGGCTGGGAACACCAGTCTCTTAATTTATCCCCCTGTCTTTGTTAATACATAACACTAGGAAGCCAGTGGGCTCATTGGAAATGTAGTTCAAAGACCCCAAAATTTCCGATAACACATTCCCCCCTGAGATCCAAGGAAGAGTAATCTCTTAGATGGATCTTGTAAACACAACCAACTTTTAAATTACAGTAATTTAGGGATAAAAAGAAGAGAAGACAGAACCAATGATCCAATGATTGCTAAGGGCAGTTAGTCAATTCTGATTCATCACCCACTCTTTTATACTTTTGGTGATTAAATCTAAAAATGGGCAGGGTAGGTTTAATTTCATTATCACACATTGTTATTATTGTTTTTTTGGTACAGGGAAGTGGGTAGATGATAAAATCAAATTGTAATGTGTTACCACAAGTAAAACCTTGAGAATCAGTGTTTGCATTATGAGATTATAGGTGATTGTACCTGGACCTCATTGTTAATGTAAAATGCTGTGTAAAAGCTATATTTCTGAAGAGACAAACATAATATTAATTATTTATCCACGAGTAATATGCTGTTAATGACAGCAGGATTCTTATTTAAAACAATTGATTAGCCATGGCAATGATAATAATAATAGTTAGAATTTACATAATGCTTTACAGTTTATAAAAAGCTTTATAAATATAATCTCATTTGATCCTCACAACAATCCTGAGAGTTAGATGCTATTATTGTTTTTCCATTTTACAGATGAAGGCACTGAGTCAGACAGGGAACAAATAATTTGTCCAAGGTCACAAAGCTAGGAAATGTCTGAGGCTAAATTTGAACTTTAGCTTTCCTGATGCCAGGTCTAGCATTATACCACCTAGGTTCCAAGAGAAGTACAAATAAAACTCCAGTTCATAATCGATAAATTGTTTATGAACAGTACCCAATATTTTTCTTTAGTTGTAATATATCTGTGCTATTACTAACCATCACATGTTTGAAAAGTAATTGGAAATAATGAATATTAGATCAAATAGATGATAAAACTAGGAAAATGCTGATAGGGAATGGTGAGGTATCAGGAAGACCAACAGCAGTAGGAGGACCCTTCCCCTTTGCCATCCACCTTCCCTCTTTCCCTAGCTTTGTCCTATATAGAATCTACTGAGGCTACTTGACTGCTCACCTGGCTTGGATGAGATGGGAGTCACCAATGCTATTCCTTTTGGTAAGATGGTGGATTGATATACCTTGCTGACTGCTTAGGCACTACCTTCTAAGATCTTCCCATCTTCCTTGCCCCCTGCCTCTTTGATTTAGATCTCTGGTACTACTATGTGATATATAAGATTTTATATATATATATATATATATATATATATATATATATGTAATGGAAGAACCTCGGGACCCTGCTCTCTGCCCCATTCTCTCTTCATCTAAATTGTCTGTGTTGTCAACCCCAATTAGGCTGGGAACTTTTTGAGAGTGGAAACTGCCTCGCCTTTTCTTTCTGAATTCCCACATATTGCACACTGCTTGGCTAATAACAAATGCTTTTAATTTTTTTCATTTATTCACTTTCTACTCACATTCTTTTTCAGTGGTGAAGCTGATCCACTCTGAAGCAGTGCTGCCCACCATATTGTATGCCACTACTCTCAGCATATAGCTGGTATAGGGCTGAAGATCCCCAATGCTGGCACTCTGACTCTGTCCAGTGTACTTGATTTCTGTTGGTCCAGGAGTGCAGGGCATTTCTGCAGGCAGGGGACATGGAATATAGAGTTCCAGCTCATAACTAGAATGAAGAATGAAGATGATATTGAGAACCCTCTTGTGATGAATCTGATTTTAAATTATCCCTTAAAGCATTATAAAATTTTCATTTAAAAATATTTCATTCTTATTAGAGTACAAGTTCTTTGAGAAATCAGTTCTGAGAAATTTTCCTGTAAAACTTTATCTCAAGCGATGAAAGCTGGAGGTGAATGCCAATTGTTTTGAAGGGGATAAGAGAAAACATTAACTTTCAAAAATTTCTAGGAGGTGAAAACATTAAATGGAGATTTTGATCATCTTCCTTATTCCAAGTCTAGCATCCTGTTCAGTTTTCTATGATGCCTCAAAAAGAGGATTATGCCTGTGGGGATTCCCAAATGGAATTCCATCCAAATACGAACCAGGCATGACCTCTATTTGCTTCCATGGTCAGGTAACATTGTTTGTTTAAAGTGGTTGGGGCACAGACTTCACTCCTCTCTTCTTTTTTCTTTCCCCTTCCCTCCTCTCCCTCTTTCTTCTTTTTTTTTCTAGAAGAGGGTTGAATATAAAATTAAATATATCAAAAATTATTTTCAAAATAGTAAATCATTCCCTTTTAATTGCCACTAGTGCAAATCATAACAGTTTCTTGTCTTTTTGTTCTATACAAATCTTATTCATATTTAGGTCTGGCATTGACAACAAATAGAAGATGGAAAATATCTGCAAATATTTTTGTAACAAACATCTTCAAAACCAAAATAGTGCCATCACTGTACTTAGATTCTATAATCACAGTGTGTTTGTGTGTGGGTAATAGAAATGCAGTTAAAAAGAACAGATAATAAATGTGGTGGAATAATATAAATTGCAAATAGAGGAAAACATGCTACCAGTGGAAAAAATTGTGAAGATGTTGAGGATTGAATAACAATTATTCTAAAGGAGGAGAAGACATCAGTCTGTGGGGAAAAAAATCATCACTAATACTTAAAAATGGTGACTAAGAAAACTTTGAAAATGACTATCCTTTATGATAATGCTACTTTTGATATTTGAATCTTCCTTCTTTTCTACACATGATGAAAATATTATGAGAATCATATAAATATACCTGTTATGAATATATTCAATGAGGAGAAGAGGCAGGTTTCTTTTTCAAAACAGACTACATTTTCTCCATTACAAAATTAACTGAAAGATGTGGTTGAAAATTTTCCCATTGAACTGATTGTTGGTGGACTATAAAAGGGCTCTTAACTTACTGCAGCAGAACACTACCCTAAAGTCTCTTTTCTAACAGTTATCTCCCATCATAAAAATTCAATAATATTTCTTGGAAGACAATAGAAAAGAAATAACAATGTTATAAGATGCTTTGATCATTACTATAAGACAGGGAATGGAATAGAGAAAATGTAGAATTATAGAAGGCATTTGCCCAGAATTAAGTAGGAGGAAGAGAGATCTAGATTATCTAATGGAAATTAGAAAACTTTGACACTTCTCCATGAAGGAAAGATCCATTTTTAATTTAAAATTCTACCGATGTTATTGTTTTGCTGAGAGTCACAGAACAGTTCAATATGTGAAGAATTGAAATTGAGTGTCACTCAAAGGAAAATGATGAAGCACATGATGCATCGAGGAGATATCTATACTATAATGAAGAACTAGAGTGAAGGATGTCATAAAAAAACCATATTTTCAAAAAAGAAGATGGGCATGTTATATGATTAGAGCAATGGCCAAACAATGGATGGCCTGTGTGTTCAATTATCAACCTCTTGATTTTATGAGAATGTGCAAAAGGCACCCTAACATTTTTAGTGGATACCCTGTTATGAATTTCTCAGGGGACAAGCCCAAGAGTTGCACAGGTTGAACAGGCATTCCTGGAGGAGGTATCCTTATCACAGAACTATTTGAATATTTGAGAATATAATGATAGTAAGTATAGGTTTTCTTCTTTTGTATGGTGAAAATCTTTTTAATATTGAATCTACTATGTGACAATGATAACTTTGACTGCAAAAAAGGAAAAAAAATCATCACTAGTAAAGGACCCAGTAGGAAAAGACCACTTCTAAAGTAATTAACCTAGCAAAAAATTCATCCTCTCTATAGAGAGAATCTTTATTAAATTGTATTCAAGAGAAAGTTCTCTCTCTCTCTCTCTCTCTCTCTCTCTCTCTCTCTCTCTCTCTCTCTCTCTCTCTCTCTCTCCTTTTCTATCTCTCTCCCCCTTTTCTCTCCTCCAGAAAAATAAAATAAAGTTTGTTGTTCAAGCCAGTGGTCTATTCATGGAGGGGAAACTGGCTTACTGGAATGTATTGTAAAATAAGGGGACTGGACTGGATGATTTCTAAGGTCTATTCTAAGTCTATATCTTAAGAGCCTATGAGCCTGTGACCTATGCCTTGACAATTAGTTATTCAGTCTCTGCTTGAAGACCTTTAATGTGGAGGAGAAGAACCCACCAGCCCCATAGGTATACAACTCTTATTCTGGATTGATCTAATTAATTGTTATAGACTCATTCATGATATCAAGGCTAAATTTGCCTTTTTGTAATTCCCACTCCTTGTTTCTAGTTCTGCCCTCTGGGACCAAATAGATCAAGTCTAATTCATCTTAGACATGACAGTTCTTCAAAAACCTGAAGACAGCTATCATGTCTCCCTGGAGTCTCCTTTTCTGCAGGCTAAAAATTGAAAGTCTTGCCTTTTTATTTGGAATCTTTCTTGATTCCCTTTGTTCACATTCTCTGTCCTGAAATTGCCTTGTAATTTAAAAAAAATTCTGTGCATGGTACCTGAGAGCAGGCTTTGGAATTTCTACTTTTGGCCTTCAATGTTGATTAATGGGACCATCAAGAATAATCTAATGTTGAGATTGCATTTTCTATGTAGAAAATGGACTGAAAGTTCCTGCCACTTATCTACCCAAAGCAAAAAATTCTCTTAATTCTCATCTTAGAATCAATAATGTTTATTAGTTCTAAGGTAGAAGAACGGTAAGGGCTAGTCAATAGGGATTAAGTGACTTGCCCAGGGCCACACAGTTAGGAAGTATCTTAGGTCAAATTCGAACTCAGGACCTTCAATCTCTAAGCTTGGCTCTCGATCTACTCAGTATCCTAGCTGCCCCCATTAAATAACTTATTTTAATATTGTGAAGTTACAGTATCTTTTAATTGTTTGACTGCTCATAGTAGTATTTTCTTATTACTATTTATTTATATATGATAAATAACAGTAATATAATTCATATGATTTATTATAAATATGTAATAAATTTAATATGCATGTTTATCCAAGTGAAACAAATTCTCATATTTGCTTTGTCCAAAAAGTTATCTCATTCTTTTTTTATCAATAGTACTTTTGATGCTTAGCTATTTAGAGGTTGACTTCAGATTTGTTTTTTTTTCTCCTCATTAAGTCCAGAAAAAATCAGAGGATTTTTATTTACTTCATGATAATGCATTGCAAATGGACCAATAGTGAATTCAAAGAAAAATTAAAGGTGAATTCTAGGCTTCTCTGGATGAATTAAGCAATTATATCAAGGATTTAGTTTTTCTTTACTCTTCAGATTGGGTCAAGATATGTAGGACTTAACTTTCAAAAGTTCTTTAATATCCTTCTTTGATTATTAGAGAAAGGATGTCAGAAATAAGTGACATGATCTCCATGTGTACCTGAATTAGAACTTTTCATAGACACTAGTTGTCTATACTATATATATATTACTACTCACTTTCAATAGAGTATCTAAATATTTAATGCAAAACAAAATTAGCGACACTTTGTATTCAAGTATTTGAAATAAAGTATTTTAAAGATGTTTAAATTCATTTTAGTTATTATGTTACATTACATAATTGTATTAATCTCATACTCTCCATCAACTGGAATTTTTATATTTTAGAAATTATGTAGGAAACCATTTTGTTCTATTTCACCAGTGACTTTAGCTAGTCACATTCTTTTTTTTTTCTTTTTCTATGTTTGTAACAATCCAATCTGTGAATAAAGATCTCATTGAGGTGACTGTTTGTGAATGTAGGTATATATTTCTCATCTTGTTATTTTGCCTTCTGACCCAAAGGTAAAGCATTTCATATCTATTTTGCAAATACCTAATATGTACATGTTACCTTCCTCAGTAAAATGTAAGCTCCTTGAGGACAGAAAGGATTTCTCTTCTGTATTTGTATTACCAATATCGAGCCTAGTACCTGGATCATAGTAGATCCTTAATAAATGGCTATTGCTTGCTTGATTGCTATTTACCTTTCTACAATGCCATTGGGGGATGATGGAGGATTCCACTGGAAGTCAGCAGTCCTGGAGGTCAATGTCTGGATCTGAGGAGGGGGCTGCTGAGAAGGTGGAGCAGGGTGAGTAGTTAGTTGAGCCACTGGTCCCTTGCTGCAACAATTGAAGCAGGTACAGGCTTCCACCCCAATGGAATAGGTAGTGAAAGGTTCCAGGTCATGGATGGTCTGCTGGGTGGCCATGCCTTCAGACAACTATATGAAGTTATAGAAAACATTCCACATATCAATACGTGTTTATTATGTACACAAAGATATAAAATGATATAGTAAATTATGCAAAAGACCCAGGCCCTATTTTCAAGAAACTTAAAGCCTATTTAGAGAGATAAGACCTAAAGCCTAGGTGATAGACAGTGGATAGAGCTCTGGACACAGTATTCAGTAAATCTATGTTCAAATCCTGATATCAGATGCTTCCCAGCTATGTGACTCTGCTCAAGTCACAACTTTTGTTTGCTTCAGTTTCCTCATTTTTAAAATGTGGAAAATTATAGCACCAATCTTCTTTTGTTAGAGAATAAAATTAGCTAACATTTTAAAAGTAATTTCAAAACTTAAAGTTCTATAAAAATGCTACCAATTATTATTGTTACTGTTATTATATTGGTCAGATCAAAATGCCATTATTTGCTGCTTGTAATCATAACCTTTAGAACTTGAAGAAATCCTACCAATCATTTAGTCAAATCTCATTTTTACAGAGAAAAATGGGGCCAAGAGAAAATGACTTGCCTAAGGTCATATGAATAGCAGGTTTCTGAACCAAGATTTAAACTGCATCAAGTGCTCTTGCCACTGTACCTGACTTCTGCCAGGGGAAGAATATTAGATAAAGCACAATAAAAACACAAGGGTTTATTTCTATAAGATTCTGAGGAATTCACTTTCTATATCAGGAATTTTATCTGTAAAGTACAGAGATTAGATTAGGTTATTCTTTGGTTCTTGCCCACACTTTCATTCTATTATTTTGACAACAAGAGTTTTTAATCACTAAAGTGAAATTCTAAGGGATGCTGGTCATCTCTTTCTCAAAAGGCCTTAATTAAGTGGCATCTATATGCATAGAAATAAATGTCATTTAAAAGAAAGACTAGTAGAAAAACAAATTCCTAGAAGGGATTTCAAAATTGATCTGATCTAGTTTTGCTCCAATGGGAGCCCTGAGGGGTTTGTTTAGTCTCTTTTTTCCTTTGGGTTGAGCATATTTACTGCCTTATAATCTTTCATTGGTATCCACCAAGGAGCTCATCTTTCATCATGGGTGTTGTACTTATGATTGACTTGTATCTGAGCATTGGTTCTTGGACAACAAAAATATCTTTTTGTTAGTAGTTTCTGTCTCTTCCCCTTATACCTCAAACCCATCTTTTTATTAGAGCTTCTACTGTGTAGTGAAATAGAGTGGTTAATGTTTCTCTTTCTTTCTTTGTTCCTAATAGAGATTGCTGCTAAATGAGTAGAAAGATGATGAAATATTTGGTAGCTACTCTAAGGTAGATGTAAAACAAGTGGCTTGAGTCAACCAGAAATTGAATAATCTTTCTACTAAATAGTCACACTTTCTTAGCTGAAGTAGAATCTTATAGTCAAACAAGGTCAGGGAAAATAGCTCTTAATATTTACTTTAATTTCATCTGCATTAGCTGTTTATTGACCTTTTTCATTTTTGGTACTTTTAATTTGGTTTTCTTTTTTAGAATCAACCTAGAAAATGTTTTATCTATTCCCCGCCCCCAAATCTAGCTCATAGTTTTATTTTTATTTCATTTTTTTACTTTCAATCTTACTAATCTCTTTTAAGGATTTCTATTTTGGTGTTTAATTGGAGATTTTTAGTGTCTTTTTTTTAAGTTTCATGTCCCATTTATTAATCTGCTCTTTCTTTTATTGGTGTAAGCATTTAGAGATATAAAATTTCCTTTAAGTACTGCTTTAGTTGCAAAAGTTATAGTGGAAGGAACCCTGGTCAGAGTTCCAGGAGATCTATGAATCCTGTCTCTGTCAATAGCTAGAAAATCTTGTGGTATTCCAGATTGAACAAGGGATTCAGAATCGTGACATTTGGAGTCTAATGTCCATTTCTTCAATTTGCTACCTGTTTGACTTTAGGCAAGATACCCAATTCCTCTGAGCCTCAATTTCCTCCTTTACAAAATGAATCCAAGAATCTACTTCTAAATCCATAAAGGTGGTGTCTCATGGTGGGTATAGTTTTGAACTTGGAGTTAGAAGGATGTTGTTTCAAGTACTGCCTTTGCAATGGCTAGTTATGTGACTTTGGTCTAGTTACTAAAACTTTTTCTGAGCTTCACTTTCCTCATTTGTAAAATGAGTGGATTTGACTAAGCGGCTGCTGAAGACCCTTTGAACTTATAATTTATGAGTTGGTAATCTAAAATAACTGTGCCTCTTTGAATTTAGTTCAAAAATTGTGGATAAAATTCTAGATTTTTGAGAAACAAAACTTTATATTTTTCATAGCTTTCCTGGCAATATGTAGTGTTCGTTCCTGTTTGCCTTACTTCTTCAGGCTTCTGAGTGCATTTAGGGGTGCTTTCATATATTAACTTATTAGTATTATCTTCAGTTTA
This sequence comes from Gracilinanus agilis, assembly GCF_016433145.1. NCBI lineage: Eukaryota > Metazoa > Chordata > Mammalia > Didelphimorphia > Didelphidae > Gracilinanus > Gracilinanus agilis. Next base: position 122,578,337 of record NC_058133.1, read on the forward strand.
TCTTACCTTAATGACTATGACATTTTCCTTGTACTTACAAATAATTTGACTTGTTTTTCTAGACATAACTTAGTGAAATAGTTGGTCTTGATTAGTTCAGAGGAGAAAGAAAGAGAGAAAGAAAGAAAGAGAGAGAAAGAAAGGAAGAAAGAAAGAAAAAAGAGAAAAGGAAGAAAGGAAGAAAAAAGAGAAAAGGAAGAAAAAAGAGAAAAGGAAGAAAGGAAGAAAAGAAAGAAAGAAACAAAGAAAGAAAGGAAGGAAGGAAGGAAGGAAGGAAGGAAGGAAGAGAGAGAGAAAGAAAGAAAGAAACAAAGAAAGAAAGGGAGAAAGAAAGAAGGAAGGAAGAAAGAAGAAAGAAAGAAGGAAAAGAAGAAAGAAAAGAGAAAGAAAGAAAAGAAGGAAGAAAGAAGGAAGGAAAGGGAGGAAGGAAGGAAGGAAGGAAAAAAGGAAGGAAAGAGAAAGGGAGGGAAAGAAGGAAGGAGAAAAAAAGATTATGGAGAAGACAGTATAGTACTAATATACAAGGAAAACAATAACACTAATTTCACCAGAACAAAACATTAGGTGAAATAATACTATTCAGGGCAGTGAGTTCTATAATAAAAGACTTTAAAATGTTGCAAATAGCAGAACTCAGGTAGAATGTATTAACAGTGATATTGTGAAAGATGTGTTTACCAGGGCACCTTTATGTGAGGTCTCCCTATATAGTGTCTAGATGTTTAGTAGAAGTTTCAGATACTCACCACAATTTCTGCACCTCTGGTATGATTGGAGAACAGCCTGTAAAGACTTACAAAACCATTGGGCTTCAGAGGAGGGCTAATATTGACCACAGCTTGAGTAGAGAAGACAGCATGGAATTCTGGAGCTTGGAGACCTTCTGGTGGTGCTGGGCCTGTTTTACACTGTGCCCAGCTACTGGGTGTCTTTCCTGCTGAATTCCCAGACCACACCTTCAAGGAGAAACAAGCAAGTCATACAGTCATAAGCAAATCATCCTTGAGTTGAAAGGAAGTGGGAACAATATAAACTTGGGGATTATTATATCATGTTATAATTCGGCAATATAATGGACAAGTTATGGGTGCAAAGACAAGTGGTATGCTCATGATGTGAGGGAACCTTATTCTTTTTATGCAATAGACATACTAACACAAAGGATCCTTGATTCAAAATTCAGCAGCTTGAATTAAGTTTGATTAAAAATTGCCTGTCTCTGTGAGTCACGCCAGGTGATTTTGTCAGCTTCCTTCAACTGGATGGATCTGCAGACTACATAAAACTCAGCAGTTATTAAACATGGTCCCCACCAAATCTGCATGAAAATTAAATTTTCCTTTCATCAAGAAGAGAATAAACATATGGAAGGTTGCATAATCTTATTTATCAAAAATCATTTGTATAATTAAACACGAATATCCTAAAAGGTTGCCTTAGGTCATCATTTGCATGAGTAAGTAATTTGTAGAATGTCAGGTACAATAGACAGAATAGATGGATGTGTGAGTGTATAGGGTTAAATTAGGCTCAATAATAGCCAACTACATAGTGATCAATCAGGATGATAGATCTAAATGGCAATACGAGAAGACTGGATGATTTTTAGTATAAGTATCCCTTAGTAAGCTTTCATGTTGAACAATTCTAACTTCAGTAATTTTTTCTCATTCAATGTCTTCTCCACTATTTTTTCTTTTAGTTTGCCCCAAGCTTTTAAGGAGAAATTGAGGGAACATTTTAGATTTTGTGACACGCAGGTTGAAGGAACATCAAGTATTTAAATAGGAGAGAAGTTGTTGGTGAAAATGTTGTAGTTGTAACCAAAAGGTTTTTTTAAATTAATTTTTAATATTATAAATATTTGAGATTAGTTTTGTTCCCTCTCAGAGAGCTATTTAGGATAGCTAACATTCATAGAGTTTTTTGGGGCTTGTAGAGCACTATACATATGTTATCTCATTTGATCCTAGAATGGATATTTCTATTCACTGGGATGGTATCCTTTAGTGAAGTGAAATTTCAGAGGAGCTTAGTCTCCTATTTACTGGTCCTCAGACTGGTGGTCAAAAGGACTTATCAAAAAACACTTGGCCAAGAGAAAGATCCAACAGAGCATGTTTAAGAAATTTTGACAATATTTGAAACTGATTTCACACTCTAAGATTTTCAATTGGGGTAGGTGGTTTTTCTATTTAATCCACAAAACAGCTCTATGGGCTGAGCACTGAGGCAGCTGGGTGGGTCAGTGGATAGAATGCTGTGTCTGGAGTCAAAAAGACTTGAGTTCAAATCTGACCTCGTGTACTTACTAGCTGTGTTAACCTGGGCAAGTCACTTAACTCTGCCTTTGTTTCTTCAGCTTTAAAGTAGGAATGGTAATAGTATCTACCTCTCAGGGTGGTTGTGAGGTTAAAATGAGATGCTAAATGCAATGCCTAGAACATTATAAGTGCTAAATAAAGATTACTTCTTCTTCTTCTTCTCTTTTTAAAAAAACCCTTACCTTTCATTTTGGAGTCAATACTGTGTAGGGCAATGGGAGTTAAGTGACTTTCCCAGGGTCACACAGCTAGGAAGTGTCTGAGGCCAGATTTGAACCTAGGACCTCCCGTCTCTAGGCTTGGCTCTCAATCTACTGAGTCACCCAGTTGCCTATTATTATTATTATTATTATTATTATTATAAGTTATTATAGGACGAGTAGGTGGCACAGTAGATAGAGTGCCAGTCCTGGAGTCAGGAGATCTGAGTTCAAATTTGACCTCAAACACTTACTAGCTCTGTGACTCTAGGCAAGACACTTAACGTTACTTACCTTAATTGCATCATCTCTAAAATGAACTGGAAAAAGAAATGGCACACTACTTCTCTATATTGGCCAAGAAAATGGGGTCATGAAGTTGGACTTAACTAAAATGACTGAATAACAACAAATTTCCCATTTTACAGAGGAGAAAACTGACGCTCAGGGGAGTTGAATGCTTTGCCCAGGGTCACACAACTAGGAAGTACCCAAGAATATTTCAAGCCAAGTCTCTCTATTATGCCATCCTTCAAAAAGGGATCTTGCCATTAATACACAGAATTGCTTTCCTTTTAAAAAGCTGCTCTCAATCTCTAGTTCAGATACACATAAGCATTGGGTTGAACTACACAACTTCTAAGGCTCCTTTCATAGCTGACATGCTCTGATTAGTAGCACTTTCTTCCAAATTTGCACATAGGAAACTTGAGTTCAAGCACCTTAAATGACTTGGTTAACAGGCGATGAGCCTTTGCTAGAAAAATATCCCTAGCTCCTGGTTTGGGGAAAAAAAATCATCACCCAGTGCCAGTCTTCTGGCAATGAGCCCTTTCTAAACGAACTTGTCTTGCCTTCAGATGATACTTCATTGGTGCATCTCTGGACTTCAGGACTTGTACAGAATTTCTAAAGTTTGTGCTCCATTGGCATATTCTTATAGAAAACTCAGGGTAATCACCTTGCTATGGTGAAGACTCAGATTAATAATAATGGTTGTAAATTCCCATTTTAAGGTTGCAAAGGATAGTGGGACAGTCATTGCCCTGAATTTGAAAATATATGCATACGAATATCATTCATATATTATCTTCAGTTTCTAGATGTGTGTGTGTGTGTGTGTGTGTGTGTGTGTGTGTGTGTGTGTTTGTAGAAGGAAGGCTGGATTTAGAGCCAGAAAGTCCTGAGTTCAAATCCTGCCTCAGGCACCACTCCCAGAAAGTTATTTAACCTCCTTCAGCTTCAGTTTCCTTATCTGTAAAAAGGGGATAAGAATAACACCTAGGCTACAGGGTTGTTAGGAGATGAAAGGAGAATAATTAGTGTATAAATGTAAAGTTTGAACCTTGGACTTCATCCCCCATAAGTCCCTTAGTTTTCCCAAAATTCCCTTTAATCTCTCTTGCACCTCCTTGTTTGTGTGGTCACATTATTGTTTTATAGTTGGCTGTAATAGGAATTAATTAGGGAGGACCCTCTTTCTCTTTTGGTTCCTGGGAGTGAGCTGGTTAGTACCTTTTAGTCTCTTTTGTTAGTTTATTATTAATAAAACTTTATAAAATATAATAAGCTTAGTATTATATTATATAGCCTTATATAATATAAAATATAATCTTATTTTATGTAATAATATAAAATGTAATTTTATATAATATATAATAAAATATAAAAATATTAGTATATTATATAAAATATATCATAGTTATTGAATATTACTTTTAATGTCCACATTAGAAAGTGTTTAGCAACCCTTAAAGTGCTATATAAATGCTAACTATCATCATATGGACACCATTATTGTGAAATATTGGTCCTACTTATTTGAATTGGATTAGTCATCTTTTGGAAGTATTTTCTCTCATTTGAAGTACTGTCTTCAGAATATATACCTAAATAACAGATTTTATCTTTTCCAGACCAATACCATGGTACTAAAGGTAATAAACATGGTTGGGCTTAATGGTAAGCAGAGTAGATGTGATTTGGTTATGACTGTGGATCTCTCTTATCTGTCCATGATCTTTACTTTCTTTGCTACCTGCTCTATGATCTATAAAATTCTTTTATAGGGATAAGACCTTTCTTTCATTCTCCTACTAGATATGAGTTAAAATTAAAGTACTGAAGAGATGGGTCACACATGGATATCAACTCAATATCATCTTTAAGATGTAAACAGTTTATTTTAAATCTTTTGCCTAAGCAAGAGTAAGCAAGCACAAGTGGGTAGTGGAATCCCAAAGGATAGGCAGCCTCATGGAGAGGTACAAGGAGGGCTAAAAGTTAAAACTGAGGGCAAAAGTTAAATCTAGTTTGCCATTTTGCTTAAGATTAGCTGGACTGTAGTGATGTCAATAAAGTCACATGCAATGCGTCTTCAGTCTCAAAGTCTAAATTTCATTATGCAACCTTATTTTGTCCTTCGATTCTTAAAAATTTATGCATAATTATAAATATTCTACAACCTTATTATAATGCTCATATTAGAGGGGACTTGCTATGTTATAGATGTGATACCAGATATGATCTCCTAGAGGGCATAGATTCATAAAATGTTGTTGCTAAAGGCGGTAGACATCAAGTAGTCTACCTCTTTTATTTTCTAAATTAACGACGACATATTTTGAACCATCCAAATAATTATAATAATGAAACTTAGTATGATGGCACTCTAATGTATAATTTCATACATACATAATTATAAACTATTTGAAATATAATTACATATAAATTTCATATATATTTATATCTATAAATACTATTGTATTTTTGTATAATTTCATACATATAATTATAAACTATTTGAAACATAATTACATATACATTTCATATATACTTCTAGATATAAATGCGCACACATTCACATATATGCATAGAAAGATATTGAAGAAAGATGTATGATTTTTTTTCTGGGAAAATCTGAGAATGAGAGTTTGTCATCACCAGAGCAATCTTGATTTGTCTGTTGCCTAGTAGATTAAATCACAGGGAGTTGATTGAAATGCTCAGTAGTTAAGTGACTTGCCTAGGGCTACACAACAATTCAGTGTCAGAGAAAGTATTTGAAAACAGGTCTTCCTATTTCTAAGCTCAGGACTCTATACCAGTGACAAATTCTACCAGTAGTCTCCAAAGTAGTAGCCAAGTCAAGACTCCCTGGGCATGCACTTGAAGGGTGGGGAGCTGTGATACATATTTCCATTATCAACCACACCTTCTTTTATCTGTCTACACTCCCCCTTCTATCTTTCCAGTATCCAATCTCCAGCCCATGGTCTGCTCCTCAGGCAGTTATAACATAACTGCTACCTGGAAACTTCCTGTAGTTGCAGTGAAAGGGCTATTGGGAACAGCTCCAACCCTACCCTTCTCCCCTTTTTTCCCACCCTAACCCCTTCTCACCATTCTGCTCTCAGGTATACACAGACTTACCCAACAGATGTTCTTCTAGCAGTAGCAATTGCCTCATTTTCCACTCCTTTTACATTTTGGGAGGAAATGAGTGAGTCACATAAGAGAAGGTATGAATGAATGGCTATTCATACTACAGACCCTCCTATGTTGCCTTTTCACCAAATCCTCTCTGTCTTCTGAACTTCTCTGTAATTATCCATGACATCACTGTCTTTCTAGTGATCCCTAGTCCCTACCTCAAAATCTTCTTCCACTTCTCACTCTCCCTCATCCCATATTGAATCAATGGTTAAACCTCATTATTTCTACCTCCACAGAATCTCTTGCATTTTGTTACTATTCACACAGTCACTGCTCCAATTCAGTCCACCATTCTTCTCTCTCCTAGTCTATTGAAAAAGGATCCTAATTGGTCTCCCTGACTCATCTTTCCTCTAATTTATTCTTCGCACAGCTACCAATTTAAGAAATGATTTTCCTAAAGCCCAGATATGGCCATGTCACTCAAGAAGCTCCAATGGTTCTCTTCTGACCCTAGGATCATCTTTATCTCATCCTTTAAAATTTCTATTGTATAAATGTTATGACATGCATAATTATTAGGATAGTGACATTATACATAATTTATAAATAAACACATAAATAAATGCATGTGGGCTCAAAAATTGTTCACTGCTAGAAATACATGATCAGGAACGTATGAAGACTACTGCCATATATCCTGCTGCTTTGAATGTATGCTTACATCACACAAACACATAAACCCATTTCTTCAGACCAGCTATGTATATTTTATGTACACACATTTTTTTATAGATTGATAAAGCTTCTAGCAAACAACATACACAGGACAAAGAACATTTTTGTCCATTATTAGTATTAGAGTATAATAATAGGGCATGCGCAGGAGCAAATGTCCTTTTGTCTTTGGTGGAAGACCTTCATAACACATTGCTATTTTCTTTTCTTTAAAAAAATAATCATTCAATTTGAGATCAAAACAACATCCATAGAAATCAACATGCATATGCAAAATAGGAAGAGGGCATTTACATGAGCTTCAGTGAAAATGGATAGCAGTTAGAGTGGAGAGAAAGCTAGAATGAGATTAATGAGAGGCTGTGGATTTCAACAAAGTAAGTGTTCATGAAGACTGTGTTTATGACACTAAAATATCCAGTTGAAACATAAAAATGCCCATCAATAACCTGAGTATTTAGTTTATTATTAAAATATCCCTTACCTCTAAATCACTGGGGATGGAAGGGCTCTAGGATCATAGCTTTAGGAAAGAAAAGATTATTAGAAGTATTCTAGTCTAACACTCTTACTTTACTTGTGAAGAAACTAAGGCCAGAGAATTTGCTCAAGGTCATATAGGTAATTATTTCTAGCAAGGTTATAGATAGAGAAACTGAACCAGCTATGTGAATGTTTGTTTAAAAAAGAACCATCATCCCCAAAATATAGATCTAGGAGTGTAACTTTAAATTATTTGCAGGATCTTAAAGCTAGAAGGAATATTAGGCATCACCCAGCTCAATCTCCTTATTTTGTAGAGGAGAAAACAGGCCCAGAAAAGTTAGGTGATTTTTTTCAAAGTCACACAAGTAGTATATGGTACCCCTTCTACATTGTGACTTTCCTCATCACCATAAGAAATTAATGGGAATTTTTTAAGAGTTTTGTAAAAGCCACAGATGACTTGCCAAGGCCAGCAGAAGACACAGAAAAAGTTTAGAAACTCAGAAATGTATAAAACATATGTATTATATTATATATTATCAACATATTTTATCTTTTAATACCATAAATATACATTTCTTTTTTAAAGTTAAAATAAGTAAAAAGTTAACGTTTTCAAAAAGAACCTGAAAGCTAGCAGATGACACACAAAGGCTAGAAAGGTAGAGCTATATTAAGAAGTTTAGTAACTTGGAAATGCATATAAGAAACTGTAAACATCCCATAAAAGAAAAATTTAAAAAATCAGATTTCTTCTCTAATATGAAGGAAGGGTCAAAATTTTTTTATTATGTTCCAGTAAAATCAGAGGTGTTGGAGCCTTAATTCCATTGGGTGGAAAGGACACTAGTTTTTAGTCTATGCCTTTGGACTTCAACTCAATCTATGTAATACCAACAACAATCTATTTGAATAAAATATGTTTAATTTTTTTATTTCACCATTTTCCAGTTCTACTTTGCTCAATGGGTATCCCAAACTCTGAAATGCCCCAAGAACAACATTTCAAGAATCTGTCAATATATTTTATGCCAACACATTTTACAGTCAAATTTAGTTTGGGAAATACTTTAGATGAACATATAAGATACTTTGCTTCTCTCTTGATTCCAACATCATTTGTAGATGTAATACACTAAACTCTATGTAATCTATTGGCTATAAATGTCACAACAAAAATCTATTAACAAACTAATATCAATGACCTCCAAATTAGTAGACTAGGTCTCCCTTGATGTTTCTGCTATCAATCTAATGATTTGTTTATTTAACTGATGTCAGCTGCCCTCTAGTATGTCAAACCTAAACAAAAAAAGCTTATGCTTACTTGTTTTAATTCAAGGATAATCATTTCCTGTTTTTGTTGGTGGGGTGGTGATTTTTATTTTAAAATATATCTTTTTAAGAAAAAGAATTTGTTATGAAGATGCCCACATTATATGGAGAATTAGTCCAATTCCCTTCCAATTGGATAGACTCTGGTCTGTTGTGAAGTTGGGAACATTTAGATATTGCTTAAAAGTTCCAGATGGCATTTGACTGTGCAAACAACCTTTTAGATTGGGTGGCAATGATGAGTCAGATCAGGGACCACCAGGATTGAAGACTAGACAGACTCGCATGGTGTTATAGGCAAGTGATCTTTGTCCATGTCCTTGCTATGAGCTACCAGAGGCAGAAGTCTAGGGAGGCTTGTAGAGGGGAGTTTGGAAGGAGGTGAAATGTAGAAATTCAGACAGCAGGCATCAAGAACTACTATGTGAATCTTTTAAAGGGATGGATGAAAATAAAACGCAAAACTTTGGAATCTCAGATGCTTTCTACTATACCATATTGCCTCCCTTAGGCTGCCAGATCAGAGATAAGTTAGGATCAAGAAGCCAAGGCTAATTTGATACTGAAGCTACAAGTTTCTTATATTTCCCTTGTCTGAGTATCCAGGTGGTCCCAGAATCTGAAGCAGCATTAGGCCCATGGATGAGACTTCAGTGGCCACATTTGTGGTCCTTAAATGGATGCTGAGTTAGGAAACCAGGAAAATAATGATCAGAGCAGAATTTCAAGTACTATACATTTTCCATTTCTAGCCACGCTACACTTATGTACAGTTCTACTTTGGATTACCTCTAGTGTAATCATATATTCAAATAAATCCAATACATGTATTTACTTGACTGTCTTACTATTGAAATAAACATTACAGTGTTTATCACAATGGCCACAGTTACACTTGATTCATAAAGAATCTCCTCTTTGTTACATACCTCAGAAACAATTCCTTAGAGCTGTAGTGGCTCTGTGACATACTGGTTTTCTTTTCTTCAGTTTGAACCAAGGGTATGCTAGATCTAGCTCAAACCTACTTGGAAGGACTACTTGTTAAATTTTCTTTGTGAGTTACCACTCATGAAATTACCTCTTGGAATCCATGGAAGCTACAAATCAGGGCCTAATTGTTTTCATGATAGTCTAGACTCAAGAAAATATTAATAATGCAGATTAAGGTTAATAGGGTATTGTATGTACATTTTTTTTGAGAGCCAATTGCTAAATATTTATCAGAAACTCTTTGATTTGGATCCAGCTGAGCATTTTTTTAATTTATCTTCAAAGGCAAGAAAATATACATATAACTCTTTTTGTCCTCTCAGAATTTCTCTGGCTGATACTAGCAGAATGAATGTGGGAGATTGACTTCATGTCTCTGAGCCTCAGTCTTTTCTGAAAAATGGGGACAATAATATTTGCATTTCCTATCACTCAAGGATATTGGGACAAACCAATTTAGAAACCTTAAAATGTACATAATGTGACCCAAAAGTCTTAGTGATATTTTAAGCTTCAATAGCATAAATAGTTAAACATAAATAGCTTAAAAACTTTAAGCCTAAGTAGCTTAAAACTACACTAAGACTTTGGGGTCACCCTGTATGCAAATGAGTTATTATGACTGTTATTATTTTTATTAGTAGTAGTAATATGATGATGATGATGTCTATATCTACACTCCTACTATCAATTCCATCTTTTGTAATAAGGAAAAATTTCCTAAAATTAGGAAAGAATTCCAAGAGAGAAGCAATTGCATTTAAATTTAAAAATTTAGGATATTTAGAGATTTTATAGGAAGAAAAGAACAAACAAACAAAGAAAAAATAAAAAATAAATATATATTATGGGCTTTGAAATGATTCCTGCTGCAGAATTGTTTTGTGGCTTGTTTAATGTGATCCAGCTTTTTTTTTTTTCTTTTTAGAATTGTTAGTCAGGAAAATAGTTAGGAAAGGAAATCAGTTTTCATTTTAACTGCTTCACCTTGCTCAGTGGCTCATAGTTTCTGGAAATAACTTTTTTTGGAGTTGATATTTTCCATATTTAGTCAGTGCAGAAAGGAATTTTATGTTAAATTCCAAAGAGGGTTAGTGAGAAGTCTTCTAGTATTTTCCTTTTCTCATTATAGCATCCCAAAAAAGTGCTTTTCCTCTCTTGGTCAGAATACATACAGTAGACTCCTAAGGATTAGTTAATTAATTATTGATCATGTAAGCAGAGCTCATGTTTACATGAGTTTCTTCACAACAACCCTGTTTTGGATAGTGTAAATATTTTATCATTTATTAAAATTAAGTTATGAGTGTTAAGTAACTTGCCCAAACTCTACTAAATATGTAAGGTGGGATTTGAACCCAGGTGTCTTATAGTTATGTCTAACTCTTCAAATTGTTGTTGTTGTCCTTGAATTTCAGTTGTGTCTGAATCATCATTTCATTTGAAATTTTCTTGGCAAAGATACTGGAGTGTGTTGCCATTTCCTTCTCCAGCTCATTATACAGCTAATACAACTAGGCAAACATGGTTGAATGACTTGTTCAGGGTCACGCAGTCAGTAAGTGTCTGAGGCTGGATTGGAGCTGCTCCTTTCCTCCTGTCCGCCATGCCTGATGCCATTTTTTTCACATCGCCTGCACCTCTACCCAGAAGCCTAATGGGAGCGCTTCCTCCCTCCCCTATCTGGGGTAAAGGTTGGGGGTCGAGGAGTCAGGGGAGAAGGAGGGGCATGGCACTCAGTCTAGGGGATTGGGTGGGGGTTGGGGCCCGGCACCCCATCTTTAAAAGGTTTGCCATCACTGAACTAAAGCATAGATGAGATAGATGGCTGAATGTAGAGTATGATTTGAGATGTGCCTCAAAGCTTGACAGTCCCCAAACACTTTACCCCATTGGCCTTGCCACTGCAAAGTAGGATGAAATGCTTTCCAATCATACTAGGCTTTAAATTTCTACTACCAAAATCATTAGTGGTTTGACATTACTGTCAGTGGAAGACCAATATTCCTACTACCACATTAACACTGACTGCATTTATCAAAGTAGCCTCTGTTGACTTTGAAGGGACAGGTATATTTCAAAAAGCAACATGGAAGCAAGCCATAATCCCTGGGGAGGAGATGTCATAGAAATCATAGGATGGGAATGGAGTGCTTAGGGTTAAGTTCTTAGAGTGAGATGAGTCTGTAAAGAAAGTTAGCAAGATTCTAGGAACAGGGCATAGAATATAAAATTTCCCCATTTGACCCTTTGGCCTGAGGCTAGTCCTCCCTGGCAATATCAATATTTCCAGGTCTTTGCTACTTACAAGGATATTCATATGATGAGTAGGATTGACTAAATCTTTTACTTAAATGAATTCAGTGTTTTTGCAAGTCAGTGTTTCTGAGTACTGCTGGAGAAAACTGGTTGATTTCTTTTGAGAGATCAGTATTAATAATAGTGAGTAAACGGCAGATTTAAAAGGTTAAGGAAAGAAGTCAAGCCATTGTATATGTATACAATCTAATATACTCTATGATGTAGCCAAACTTTTCCCCACCAATTCTGTTCAATCTTGAGTTTTCCTGCCTTAGTGAATATGCTTATATGCTCTTCATGCCAGAAATGGCATGCCTGTTAAATTTATACCTGTCTTTTAAGATTCAGATCAAATACCACCCGCTCTTAGAAGCCTTCTCTGATTCTCCTAATCAATAATGACCTTTCCTTTCTCAATCTTTATATAATACATTTTATACTTCCTTAATGAATTTATCATCTTATTTTGTTTTATAGTTATTCCCACATGTTATAAGACAAAAGTCCTCCTCTGGTGCCATATTATGAGAGATGTGACCTTGGATTCTAAAAGTCTATGAGCGTAGAATTGAAGTTCTGGTAGGTCTATCCAAATTGGAAAAGCTTTGAGAATGTATTCTGTGACTTATTTCATATGCCTTCTGAACAGCAGTCCAGCTTTTCTTGTAGAGAATCTCATTACAGGGCTGGTGGCAATGATTAATTTTTTGGCCATATCAGCTATCAAAGACCATTTACAAAGGTGCAGGGGTCATGATCTGAGTTAGCAGAAGGATGATCTGTACCAAGGGAATTTTGAGTTCTTGAATTGTGAAAGTAAGTTATTTGTGTATATGACATCTTTATCTACAAGGTTATAAGCTCAAAGAGGGAAGAAACCAGCCATTATCTAAATCTTTTTTTGGCCTCATCACCCAATAGAGTATTCAGTATTTTAAGAATGTTTGTTGGGGTGGATTGAATTTTCCTTGCTTGCAAAGTTCATAAGTCCTGTTGAATGGTCCAGAATACGTAATTTCTTCCCTTTTATAGTGTTCCCAAAATCTTAACTCAGTTTTTAACTTTAATAGCTTAAGACTTTGGGGAAACGTGGCAATTCAATGGTTCTATGATCTCTTTGGTTTGACTACTACATTCAAATGAATGTGACACAATCTATCCACACCTTTTCATCCTTTGTGACTTTTGGCTAGTCTTTTCCATATATACTCCACAGGAGCTATCCACACACTGATAATCTATGTCTAGTTCTCTTGGATATCAGAGCCCATGGGCTACCCATTGATTATCACTTGTTTTAGCTACCTGACCAATTTGATAACACCTTTTATGGTGTTGCTTAGATGAAATTGTCTATGGTAATATATCATAGCCCATCTTCATCCTCTGTATTGTAGGAAGACATTTAGATAACAATGACATCTGTAAAAATAATTCCTAACATTTATATAGTGTTTATTCTGTGCCAGGCACTAGGGTAAATGCTTTACAATTATTATCTCATTTCATCCTCACAACAACACAACCCTGGAGACATAGATGCTATAATTATCCCTGTTTTATATGTTAGGAAACTGAGGCAATAGAGTTAAATGATTTGCCCAATGTCACAAAGCTAGTAAATGTCTGAGGCTGAATTGGAATTCAGGGCTTCCTAACTCCAGGTCCAGTGCTCTATCCACTACATTATCTAAGCTCCCCCAAATCACCCCTTAGAGTTTTGTTTTGATATAAAAACTCAACTTGGGGCTTTGATTTACTTATATCTATATCTAATTATAGTTATCTACCTATAGATATTTATATACTTACTGGACACATATGACATACATGAATATGTGAAAATATAATTTAATATTACTAACATATTCATATTATTCATATATTTGTATATTACTCATATTAAATTTTTTCCATATATAGATCTATATGGGAGAAACTGAATAAACCAAATTTACTCATTGATAAAAAAGCAATCTGCCAACTCTCAAAAATAAGAATGGCTCTTTGTGTTATATTCTAGTTGTACTTAAAAAAATAGCAATAATAAGGGTCTTTAATTAGAACAGACAGATTATAATCTGGAAAGCTACAAAGAACCACAATCCGGGGACTTCTAATGAACTCACAAAGTAGGGAGTTTATATAAAAAAGGTAGGCGTTAATCTGTCTTTTTATACGTAACTCTTTTAGGACATCAGGACCTTTACTGTAAGAGTTCATGGATTAGGAAATGCAAAGGATTTAAAAGTTGGACCATTTGCTTTGGTCTGCCATTTTATGCAGTCCCGCTCCCATTCCTGAGAAACAGCAGTAGCTCTGGAGATATGCTCATATCAATGTCACCATGAGGCCATACTACTTTTTTTTTAAAGCATCGTGTGAATATATTCTGATGAAAACTCATGACTAGAATTAAGCAAAAGTCCAATATGAACAGCCAGGCTAGTAATTAATAAGAAGAGTAAACAGGTTTCACACTGACAAGCAAACAATTTAATAATTTGTTTCCTATAGGCATATAATGAGATAGTTACTGTATTCCCACGAGGGAGATAAACAGATATTAAAAGGTCTTTCCAATACTTGTAATGGCTAAGGCCAACAGTTAATTCAATAGATTCGATCAAAATCACCACTTCTTTCAGTGTTCCTGATTTATTACTTTGGCTGTCCTTAGTCATCACTCATTTCAGTATGCTTTCTGGTGCTCATAAATTATGCCTCATAAATATAAAGATACAATCAAGGAAATCATATCAATTCATCTACAACCTTGGAGGAGATTTTCCTATGGCACTCACACTAATGTCTTTTTAAAGGGTAGCCTGTCATACCTTTTGAACATGTGAGGAGAGCAAGCAATATGCCAAATGTGGCTTTGCCAGAGGGGTGCTTGGGAAGGGTGTTGGCTCACATGGAAGGAAAGAGGATTTGAGATGAGATGACTAATTACTTGAACAGAATCTTAAGGCAACATGGAACAGTGAGAAGTTCAGTGACCATGGAATCTGAGATCTAGAATTTTATATCAAATTCTGGCTCTCCTTACTGTGTAACCTTGGGTCACTTAAGTCCCTTGGGCACCAGTTTCCATATGAATGCAATCCCATTAGATTATAAACTCCTCAAGGGCAGGGGCTACTTTTCTTCCTTTTTGTATTCCCAGCCTTTAGCATAATGCCTGACACATAGCAGGTGTTTAATATTTAACAGATTGATATTTATAGAATCAAATGTTTAGACAATACATCTAAAGTCTTTCTAGCTAGAAATTGGATAATTGCTAAACTAATTACAGTTATTCCTTTCACCTTGTGGAAGTTAGGGAGGTAGTAACCTCACGATCTGGAAAATCTGCATACATTTTTTGGTCCTCTCTTCACACCAGAGAAGAAGTCTGAATTTTTATATTTTCTTTGCATAGCATGGTTGCAGTACCTTAGTGTAAATTTGGGGTTAAGTATGTATTTCTGAGTTTCTAAACTTTTTCTGTGTCATTTGCTGGCCTTTGAGTATCATCTGTAGCTTCTGCAAAACTGTCCCAAAATTCCCATTAAATTTCTTGATATATCTTGATATCTATATAACTATATATATCTTGATACAAACCTTTGAGCATACATTGTGACTTCACTCCATCAGCTAGGTGGGCATAACAAAACCATATTTACTCCCCAAAAGAAAATTGACTCCTCCTAAGACCTATTCCAGTTCTAAACATTACTCTCTTATGAATTCTGAGACTTTAAAAACTAAGAGTCTCAATAAATTTGGGTATTGGGCAACTCACACCCACAACTGAGACTTTGGACCTTGGTTTCCTTATGTGTAAATGGAATATGACAATATTTACAGGATATGCTCCAGTTCTAATAATCTGTGGGTTAATTATTTCCTTTCCTTACTGATAATTAAATTTCTTTAGTGAGTCATGAAACAAATGGAAAAGTCTTCACGAGAGAATTTTATTTTCTCCCTTGTGTTCTGCTATCTTTCTTTGTACTATACACACTCCTAGATGCTTATAGGCATCTGAGCAATGATTAGATCTTTGCATTGAAAGATAAATCAATTAAACAAGAAGAAGTCTCAACTCTCTTCTTAAATACGATGACTGGGCCCTTCAAGTCAATTTATTCCCAGGATATAGATTTGAGATACTTTAATGCTTGAATTTTGTTTTACTCTCAAAATAGACTAAGTATTGTGACTGCTTCCAGGCAGGCCAGAAGAAAAGAACTATTTATTTAGAATTTAGTGAAAACACATTGTTAGTCAGTGCCAGGCCCAGTACTTAATTCCAATCCTACTTAAACCTTCACATTTGCTTAGTAGTTTGTCAATAATCACAGACCACAGGCATGCCAAGAGCTAGCAGGTCCATGAACCAATTCCACCAATAAAATGAGATATAAAAGTACAGGGTTGCACGTACCATCTTAAGATGTGGGAGGGTCATGCATTACGTACATACCTATAGGTCACCAATAATTGACAATCTGTTCAGTAAGACTGGTGTGAGTGGTAGGGCAGAAATGGGAGGAAATACAGCGATGATTCGACCAATTTATTGTGACAATTGTGTCCTGAATACTGTGTTAAACAATGGCATATGTGTGTATGGGGGTGCGGAGAGGAGGTTTTAGTCAAATAAAATAGAAGAGAGAAATTGGGTCAAAGAGATGTCTAGGGTGTCTCTTTACATTCTCTGGTATAGTAGTGACTCTTTGGTTTCCTATATGCTTCTTACCTGTCAGGACACATACCAGGCCTGGTGTAGGGAAGGAATTCTTAAGCATATTGGCTTGGGGGATGCTGGAACATGGTAGCCCCATTTAACTCTCTCTTTTGCTTAGTAATCCATTGATACAGTTGGAATCTTTTTCATTTATGTTATTGCTTTGAAAAAGGAGTCTTTATTACTTCACTTTTTGAAGATATAGACTGTATTTTTAAAATTCTTTAAAAACATTCTTGTCTTATTCCCTTTTCTTGTCCCATCTCCACTGCTTAGTGCCTGTTTAAGTTCTCCACACAGAGAAGGCTGTAGACATTCTCTCCTTACACAGAATATAAATCCTTATAAATACTTCAGTATCCTGAACTTTTGGCAGAAAGGAAAAATAAGTCTTCCCTCGTCTCCCTTCACGTCTTTGATTCAAAGATAGATCTGTGATCTCAAAGATATAGGAATTCCCTGTAGTAATGCAGATAACAAACTATCCATGCCTGCCCATCCTGTGAGACTCTTGTCTATATCCATTATAAATCTTTTACAGTGGGTCAGCCCATTCCTTGTGGATCACTTGAACACTATTAGAAAATCTGAGATTCAGCTGCCTAGGCAAGCCAATGATGATTAAACAGTAACATGTCAGTGTTTGGGACTTTGGTTCATCCCAAATTACAGAACTGTTGTACCTAGCCAACATGAACTTTGAAACCTAGGGCCATTTTCAAAGATCTGTGAATGGCTTGGGACCAAGAGTTTCCACTTTATTTGCATTCAGCTAGGGGAGATTTCATTGCATTTAGCGTTTTATGTCCCACAAACAAGCCTCCAACACAGAGACAGGAGAATCAATATCAGGCTTAAGTGAAATATAAATCTGGGTTTCATCAGCATAAGAGTGAAAGCCAGTCCCTCTTCTTATGAATAACTTGTCTCAAAGGCAACATAAAATCGCTAACAATAGAGGCTTAAGAATAGAGTCCTCAGGGATGTCATGGGGAGCCAAAAAATAAATAAGAACACACACACACACACACACACACACACACACATACACACACATACACACAATCTCTTGTTGGAAGCAAATGCCTATTGGCGAAACATGATCCAGGCTCTTGCCTGGCAGTAGAATCCAGTTTTCAGTTCAATTCACAGCACTGTCCTGATGGCCTTCTGTCTGAGTAGCAGCACTTAAGTCTAGTAGAATTAGAACAGACACACAACTCGAGTCAGACAGCATCAATAAATCATTTTAAAATCTGAGCCAAGTGGACTCAGAGCTTAGTAGAAAACCTAACCAAACAAAAGCCTAAACATCAGCCAACAGTCGTCCATGAGATTACCATCCCTTTAAATATTGGTACAATTCTGAAGAAAAGACATAAGAGGTTTTCTCCAAATCCAATTCCAAAAACTGGCAAGAAAAGGACCAGAGCAATGCTACCTGAGAATATGTCACACTGTCCAAAGAACTTATGGGATTGTCGATGATACCAAAAAGTTGGAGAAGGAAAGGAAAAATGAATCTCTTGTCTGTGGGGCATGGCTATGTCTAAATTAAATCTCTCCCAGCCAGAATTGCTTATCCACAAAAATAGCTTGCAATGTCATTCTCCATACTGCAATTTTATGTCTTTTGTTGTGTCTATACTTAGGAGTAAAGAAACTGTATATAGTTAGCATGCTTATCTGGTCTCCTACTTGGTGAACTTATCCTGTGATTAAGCTTCAGTGAAATACAGGTTACTTAAAGAGAAGAGAAGGCTCTGGAGCTAATCTGATTGGATAAATCCACACTGATCACATCGACTACATTAACAACATGAACAGCTGCCAATGAGAAACGGGTTGAGTCATTTACTTTCTGGGAACCAGAGAAGACTTGGCACTTCCTAGGAGCTCCCTCTGGTGTTGTGTGAAGTTCACAATGGCCAAGGTGAATTGGAGACTTAGCAGTATGCCTAGTTATTGTGACAAAGAGGATCCTTTCTGTGGTTAGCAAAACTCCCAGTTGGTGAAATTAAAAAAAAAATCTGATTATTCTTCTTCAGTTGTTTTAAAAAATTTGATGCAGGTTCACTAATACAAATGGAATTTTTCCACTGATTAGACTCTTGTCCTTATCTATTTGATTGGCTCAGTCTTTTTTTTTTTTTTTTTTTTTTGCCAGGATTACTTTATTTTATTGGCTCAGTCTTCTAATAGAGACATTCTCTTCATTTTGCATTTGCTTTTCATCCTAGAAGCAGCTGTTGTCATCATGCTCTAGCAGTCTTCTCATTCTGGAAGTTGTTTTCCCCACTATGCTCCATGAGTTGTTCAGAGAATATTCTCTTTCCCACTCAAGGCATGGTAATCTGTGGATCACTGTGCTTCTTTGTATATGGAGGTGGGAGGTTTCCCTTTGTCATTTAGCTTGCTCTTCTGTCTTTTTTTAAAAGCTAAGTGATTTCATTTATGCTTCCTAGTTTGTAGATGAAGAATAATTGATTGAGAACTCAAGACATATTTGCATAACTCTGATTTTTCAAAACATCCTTTCTTGAATCTAAGGTAGTAAGAGGTTCTAGAGTCCTAGAGCACCCTTTTTACACTAATGTTGTACTGTAACACATTTACTATTTAATAGATGTGGAAAGAAATGAAGTTTCAAAGAGGCATAATAAAACTGATTTTTCAGTAGTTTACATATGTAGAATAGGAATAGACAAATGGGACACAATATAACAATCTGGTTTCCTTTTAGAGTGGGGGTGGGGCAAGAATAAAGGGAATGAACACTAATCTTTTCAGATCAAAGATCATAATTTGTTTATAAATAGAATTAAGCCAGAAGGTTATCATAATAATTATTATTAAACTTCTAATCTTCTTCTATCCTATGTTTCTTGCCTGATTTTTAAAATGTATATCAATTTAATTCAACAAATATTTATTATATGCTTTTGTAATTCTCCTCTTAAAGTCCATTAAAGGCTCTCCTATTGGTAGAGATCAATATTACTTGCCTGTGTGAAGGGACAAGTGTCAAGAGTTTAGGAGAAAAGGTATTCTTAATTTCTGGCTTCTATCTTTGAAGGGAAAAAACCTCATGGTTCTAGACTTTTCCATGTCTCTAACAAAAGAGAAAGACTGAAAAGAAGCTGGCATGTAGAAGAGCTAGAATCTTAATTTTGTTCCTATCCGGAATTTTCTATCTTGGTTGATCTAACTTGCTTCCAATGGGAGAGTTCATCCCCTCTGTATTTTCAGGCATATTCTCATGTGTATACTTTTCTGGTTTTTGTTTGCCAATAGCTATAAAATGATTCTTCAGTATAAATGGGTTTATTTGCTATTCATTATGTATGTTCTTTGTAGAATTGGCATTTAGTGGAAAAAAAGGAGTAAAATCCTGCATATGTAGCTTAGGGAACTCCTCATATGCTAAGAGATAGTGATCAAGAGCTCATCTTGAACCTAGAAATTATTTTTCCATGACTAACAATATTTAGGGGGAAGATGGATAGAATTTATTCTAGCCTGAAGCTACTTTCTCAGAGAACAGAGTGGCCTTTGTGCCCAATCTATTGCTTCCTTTTCTGAAAGGAATGAAAGTCTTCCTTAGATAAAAGTGGGTGGAAAAGATTGGAGATATCTGTTTTTGCCTCTCTGCAAGCTTCATTTAGATAGATCATTTTGGAATAACAAAACTTACATGGGCACAAAACAACAAAGCACACACAGCACACACACACACACACACACACACACACACACACACACACACGCACANACACGCACACACACACACACTCTTACATTTAGAATACATAGACCACATTGTCAGTTTCTGTGGAATACAAAGATAAAGAAGACATCACCTCTTTCCTCAAGGAACTTTTAGTCCAATAATTAGAGAACTATGTAACTTAATATAAGGTAACACAAACTATGATTAGGAAAGCAATCTAGATTAGACAATGCTTGTCTTGGTCAAAAAATGAAAACAAACCCATTGGCTACAGCTTATTTATAAAGATGTAAAGTATGTTGGAGATTGTCTAGTTTAAATATTATGTATAAATAAGGAAACTGAGAAATCAAGAAACTGACCTATGGTCCTATAACTAGTTAATGACAAAGTTTAGAATTCTTCTTGATTTTCACTTTTCAGTTCAGTGCCTGTTCCTCTATCTATTGTTTTTTCTCTGTATTTGCCCTTACTGCTTCCTACTTCCCTTGCAGTTCACCATCTCCTGTTGTGAACAGAAAAAGATAAGGGGAAAATACCTAAAACATCCTCCAGCTAAGTTTAGTCAGTGTGAGTGAATCTCCTTAAATGTAATCTTCAATACACCAAGCCTCTCTGATTGGAAAGTGGGGATGTGAATTCCAAACTTCCCTTTAAAGAGAGAGCTCAGCTCAGATATCTCACCATGATGCAGTCCTCTGATGTCACTATCCCTTCCTCTAAGATTTTCTTAATTTGAAAACTTTAATTAATTAATTAATTAAGAATATTTTTCCATGGTTACATGATTCGTGTTCTTTCCCTCCACTCTTGCCACCACCCTCCCATAGCCAATGAGCAATTGGGTTTTACATGTGTCATTGATCAAGACCTATTTTATATTTGCATTAGGGTGATCACTTAGAGTCTGTATCCCCAAGCATATCCCCATCAACCCATGTGATCAAACAGTTGTTTTTCTTCTGTGTTTCTACTCCCACAGTTCTTTCTCTGGATATGGATAGCATTCTTTCTCATAAGTCCCTCAGAATTGTCCTGTATCATTGCATTGCTGCTAGTAGAGCAGTCCATTACATTCTATTCTTCCACCATGCATCCCTCTCTGTGTATATGATTTTCCTGGTTCTGCTCCTTTCACTCTGCATCAATTCCGGAGGTCTTTTCAGTTCACATGGAATTGCTCCAGTTCATTATTCCTTTCAGTACAATAGTGTTCCATCACCAACAGATACCACAATTTATTCAACCATTCCCCAATTGAAGGGCATCCCTTCATTTTCCAATTTTTTGCCATCACAAAGAGTGCGGCTATAAATATTTTTGTACAAGTCTTTTTCCTTATTATCTCTTTGGGGTATAAACTCAGCAGTGGTATGGCTGGATCAAAAGGCAGACAGTCATTTTAAAGCCCTTTGGGCATAGTTTCAAATTACCATCCAGAATGGTTGGATCAATTCACAACTCCACCAGCAATTTTGTCCCAATTTTGCCACATCCCCTCCAACATTTACTTTCCTTTGCTGTCATTTTAGCCAATCTGCTAGGTGTGAGGTTGTACCTCAGAGTTGTTTTGATTTGCATTTCTCTAATTATAAGAGATTTAGAACACTTTCTCATGTGCTTATTGATAGTTCTGATTTCTTTATCTGAAAATCACCTGTTCATGTCCCTTGCCCATTTATCAATTGGGGAATGGCTTGCTTTTTTGTACAATTTATTCCTCTAAGTTTTTAACTTCCTGATGCATTTTGTATTCCCCCCTTTAGACTGTTCTTCCATATTTATATCCCCACCACTTAGCACAGTGCCTGATACATAGTAGGTACTTAATAAATGTTTGTTATTTTAATAAACTATAAGGTCCTCAAGGGCAGGATTATGTTTTCCTCTTTGCATCTCCACCTTAGCACTTATTTCAGTGCTTTGCACATAGACAGTTAATAAATGCTTTTTGAATTGAATTAAATAAAACTCATATGCTCCATCCCCTTCCAGGGGTAAGTTCTAGAACTGTTGCAGGGTAATTTTAGCCTATTAAAAAAGCATCATTCCTCCCAGCCTCCCCAATTCAAGGACTGAGAGCAGATAAATAGATTCTTTTTTTCAAAGGTGAGTCATTGGATTCCTTCCTGTGAGATTGCCTCCTAAGTCATGCCATCATGATTGTACCAGAAATTTCTGTCTTTCAGAGCCACAGAATGTGAGTGGGTGCTGGGCTAGAAAATCTGTCAGAGCTAGGTACTATTACATCACTAATAGCATGATTCAGGAAGAGAGAGAACTATGGAAGGCACTGGAATATCTTCAGTGAGTCATTCTGTTCCAAGGAGCAAATGGACATGAAGATGAACATACAATTAATGGGAGGGAATGACTAAAGTTAGCTAACTTGCTATTTTTAAAGAATGGAGCTTCATTAGGCATACTTCCATACCCAGGTCCTCTTTCTTATCTGATGAAAAGACTATTGCTCACTGAGTTAATTACTGATGATTTCAGAAGTTCCTCATAGAATATTTAAAAGTAACACAGAGGTAGGTGAGTAGAAAATATTTCCTATAAATAATGAACTAAGTTCAAAATTTTAACCATTTTGAACTCTCTTTTCAAGTGTTAGTGCATACAATGGAAAAGAAACTCACTCAAGATAGATAGATTTTACTTTGTGTACTAGTATTACTGAAAAGTTTAATGTAAATTAGTTTTTTACTGAACCATATCATAAGTACATTATGGCAACTAACTAATGTCTCTGTGGGAAAACCCTTTACAGAACAAAGACTCTTTAAGTACTATGAATAATGAGCCCCTAATTTTCTGCATAATTTTTAGTTTGAATTGTCATATAACATTTTGATTTTCTTAAGTTGGAGCACAACTAAATTGATAATCAATTGTTTAGAGACCTACATGCTCTATTGCTGTTCTACTTTTCTTGGCAGTCTGGAATTATGAAGATTGGGGCTATGTTTCAAAGAATAAGAACAAGGCAGAGCAAGTAGAAAATATTCTTCTCAACAACTAAAACCAGCTTGATCTTTACAACTATGAGGCTCAGTTGAAGTAATTATCTAAATAATTCAGGTGATCTAGTTTTTGCCTGAACATAAGATTTTAGTCCACCCCCCTTCCCAACATTGAGGTACATGGACCCCTTGAAATTTATCAACAGACTTCTATTCTTCAGGGTCTACAGTTTCCAGGTTAAGAATTTTTTTTTTTTGCTTAAAGGATTAATGTGAATAAGTTGTAATAGAAAGCCCTAAATTATCTTTATTAGAACTGAGAAAAGGAATCTCAAACCTATTTTTTAAAACCCACAAGTCATATTTTGTAGTTTTTTGTTCCTTTTTTCAAAATAGGTTTAGTAATAGATTTTTTTTGTAATAGGTTTATTAAGTCTTTGTGAAAATAATATTTAGAGAATAAAACAAGTAGATGAGGGATATTTAACTACACAAATGTATCTGTGGTGTCATGTCTTCAGGAGATATCTCCCAGATAGCAAGGAAAGATCTACCCAAAGTTTTGTCTTTATGGGAAGGATACCAGTAGAGCACACACTATGGGCATTTATCATCCTTCATCTTTGCCAAGTAATATCTCATTGGGTCATGGAGGATACCCTGAGTTTTTGAACGTTATGACTATGAATTATAAGTTCTGGCTGCTAGTATGATTGAAAGACTTCTTATATGGCCCTGGCACCAGACTGAGTCTTCTTTTTCAAGATCAGCTCTGCTAAGTACAGAGGCTCATTATTAGTACTCCGACCTGTTGACAATGACTTTTTTAGCCTAAGCAACCCAAATTCATAACGATCTTAAAGTAAATGCATACTTTAAGCTTGATACCACCACCTAAGAATTTAAACAGATAGCTTCTCCCATTATATTAGCTATTCCCTTCATCATTCCTCAGACACATATGAAAACTACACTCCCTATTTTAATCAAAGCAATCAAAGAATTATCTATTAATTAAATTAGCATTTACTTGTTAAGCTAAATTTGTTAAGATATCTATCATGAGCAAAAAGGCAGTCCCTGCTCTCAAGAAGTTTACCTTGGAGGAACAATTGCCTATTAGGATCAAACTCAATAGTTTAACAAGTTCAGATATTTCCTGATAATTTAAAGGAATGGCAAGGTCATACTTACTCCATCAAAAAGACTGGCAGTTGTGAAGTGAAGTAGACAAAGTTATTAAAATTGTGAATATTCAGTGTAGGATATTTTGAATAATCATGATCATGAAAATATAGCATGAGTTCCCATTCATATATTCTCTTCTAGTAGATCAACTATCTTTATTTCTCATCAGTTGTTCCATTTTTTATTTCTACTCTATGAACAAGACAAACTCAACACCTGGAATTTTATCATCATGGAGACTTATTCAGCTTTGATAATCAATGTCTCCTTGGCAACCTCAATTGCCTCTGCCCTCTGATTGGAGGGCTGGTGGGCAGAGCAGTAAACTTTTTCCAAAGTTTCCCTTTATAGAGGGCTCAGAATTTTCCAGTTAACTCATCATTGCCCACTAGCTACTCTACCTGGTTTTGCCTCCAAGAACATCATGCACCCACACTGAGTGTTCTATGGTACCCTGCTGTCCTTTTTTGACTTCCTTCTGTGTATTATTTTCCATTATTAGACTGTAAGCACCTTGAGGGTGGAGATTGTCTTTCTTTCTTTTATTTTTATCCCTAGTGATTAGTATAGTGCCTGGCACAAACTGGGCACTTAATAAATGTTTATTGACTACTGACTAGAGCATGAGCCATCAATCAAATAGGAAAACTTTTAATTAAGGCATAATAGTAAAGAACAAGGGAAAATTTCTTTGTCACTCTTTTATACCTCATTCCATTACCACTGTCCAGTCATTTTCAAGATGTTGAATGTTATTGTACTGGCTTTTACTACCATAACTCATGCTTAAGATCTTTTTGAACCTCTTTTTGTCCATCCAAATGTATCTTTCCTGTATCTTATCATCCAAGATCCCTATCCTGGATAGAAAAAATTAATTAAAACTAAGGTATTAATGTATCTAAGATGCATAATGGAGTAGTGGGTTGAGAGAGAGCAGACCTCTCAGTGAGAAAGACATGATCTAAATCTTGTCTCTCATGCTGATACTCTCTATGTGATATCAGACAAGTCACTTAAGCTCTCAGTTCCCTAATCAACTCTCTAAGCCTGTACATTGCAGAACAGATGCCAATTCAAATTGCTAGATAAAGTTTCCTTGTCAGGAAATCACTAGTAACATCACAGGTACAGTTAAAGAAAGATTGTCCTACTAAACATTTGCATTTTAACAGTTGCTCTATTGGTTTAGCCAAAATGAATATGTAAAGAAAGGAATTCCAGATTTTATCAATGAGTTTTTTGGGGGATGGGGTAGGGCTGGTCTTAAAGATGGTTTTCACTGGGTCTCAGATTCATAACTTGGAAAAGACTACCTGCTTCATTTATGAGTTAAGTTCCCCCTTGCTCCAGTCAACATTTTATGATGCTGTCACTAAGGAATTCCCAGGTTCTTCTTTTTCATTCCTTAATCATTTCTTGGAAATAAATATGAAGATTACTTTATAAACAAAAATGTTCCCTACGGTTATCATTACTCTAAATATCTTTAGGAGTGAGTAGATGCTGATGTGGTTTATCAGAGTAAAGGTCCCCAGTACCTTAATATTGTTACATAGACTATGACTAGCAACCTACATACAAAATGACTCTCAAGTAGGTGTTGATTATTATCAACACAATGTTCTATTGTGTAAAGAAAATATATTTCAGTGAATTACCTCTATAAGGGCAGTGAGTGTCTACCCAGGTGAGTTGAAGTGAGTACTTGAGACAATTGCCAGATGGCAGATTCAATTGGAACAGAGCCAAATAGAATAATTCACTTCTTGAGAAATCTTTTTCCTAAAGAGTTGGGTCTTTAGAAATAATATTCTATACATTTTTTTCAGCCTTCCACTACTCTTTCTTTAGAAATACTTGATTTTAGCAGAAAATATCATTAAGGTGGGGGTAAGGTGGAAGTAGAACGGAGGAAGAAATATTATACCAGAATTGAATGGATTATTTATACAAAAGACATATAATTTGAAATCTTTATTACTTTATTAACCAAAATTGTTTATTTTTATTTTCCTTTATGTTACTGTTCCTGAAAAAACTTTCACATATAAGAGGATAGCCAAAGAAAATCTAATTAGACTCAGCATGATGCCAGTGAGATCAGAGTCACTGATTTAATATATAAAAAGGTTTGTTCTATTTTAGGACAAACATTTCACTCTGGCCCTATCAAACTCTGTCAAGGGTGTGCTTTTGTTCCCAAGGGGAAACAAATGAAAGATAGTGCATGGATTTTCATAAAATTATGACTAAAACAGCATGATAAACTCTAAGTCAGAAGGAATCTCAGAGGTCATTCAGCACTACCTAGAGCTGAATATGTATCCCCTTTATATTATCCCTGGAAGCCAGTCATCTAATCCATAGTGGAGGATTTAGTGATAAGGAGTGCCTCATTACTTCCTAAGGAAGTTCACTTTGGGAGAGCTTGGCTAGAAAGTTTTTTCTTATGCCAAGAGGAAATCTGCTTCTCAGCAATATTCATACATATAATACAATGTTCCTAGTTTGGGGCTGCCCAGCCAAAGAAAGCAAACACACTCCCTTTTCTAGAAGATGGTCCTTTAATATTTCAATTCTTTTATGCCTTTGCCATCTCCAGGCTAAAAATTCTTGGTTTCTTCAAGTCATCCAGGAATGCCATCATTTTGAGTCTCTCACTATTCTGGTTAACCTCTCTTTTCTGGAAGAAATCTGGTTTTTCAAATCACCTTTCACCACTAAGTAATTAAATAACTTCTTAAGAATAGGGCTATAAAGATTACCACCTTGGTCAGACATATGGTTCATTTTACTTAGGTGTCTATTTCTTGTAGTAAGAATAAGGGCCATTTGATGGATGTGTCTGATTTTCTGTTATATCAACCTCAACCAGTTATAGATCTTTAGACAACCGGTTCTAACTCATTATGCAATTATTATTCATGCATATATCTCTATCCTTTTTGAGCCTTTTTTATGGAATCTATCACACCTGTAGTAAAAGGTATTTCCTTGAAATGCAACTCAATGAACATTTATTCAAATGCTACTATGTGCAAGACACCAAGGCTAGTAATACAGAAAGATGACAAATGACAAAAATCCTGATCATCTTTCAAGTATCTGAGGGGACGCCTTAGTTTTAGGGACTTAGCGAATAAGTTGGTGTTCTTTGTTTTAATATCCCTTACAATTGCATAAACTTTGAACACAATTCTCTTTGCTTTTGAGGTAACTGTGTACTATCTATGTGCACATGCATATATTTTCCATGTATGCCATATATGTATACAGGAATCCCTTCCACATCATGACTTTCCCTACTGCAATTTTGATAAATCATGCGTTGGCATAAGAAATAAATAGGAATTTTTTTTGAGAGTGTATCAGAAGATTCTAGGTTCGACTCCTAGACGGCTTGCCAAAACTGTTATAATGATTGCTAAACTGTTTTAAAGATGGAGGGAAAAAGAAGCCCAAGGTATTTTTGGTTAATGGATATATGTGTATCTGTATAGTAGAGTTCACCCTCCCCCTTAGTTCGAAGGTTTTCAGAGGGATATACTTGTGTTGATGTTGGGAACAGGGATGGACAGGAACCAGTGTTCAGATAAAGGGACTTCTATGGGTTCAGGTATAGACAGTTTTCCAGTATTTAACTTAATGCCTGGATGCCAAGAAGCCCTTTCTGAACCCAGTCTTGCAGGGGTAAGACTGAATGAATCATCTCTGTGCAATTTCGCCTACATATGGTGGTCACAGACCACATGTGAAGGCAAGTAGCCAACACAGAAAAAGTGTAGAAACTATATATCCTATGACCCAAAACCTAAATTTTACAATAAGGTGCTGTAAATACCCCATAAAAGAAAAATTTAGATTTTTTTCCTCTGGCATGAAAGGAGGACCAAAAAATTCTATACAGATTTTCCAGATCACAGGCACCATGCAAGCATCGTGATGTGAAATATATACATATATATACACACACACATATATATATATATATAACACATACACTTTATATATACTTCATAGAGAAATAATTCTCTACATCTTTGGCCTTAGATTTTTCTCCAACTACACTGTGTCCTTCTTAAGGGAATGGATTAGAATTGCATGCAGTATTCCAGAGATAGATGCTCTCTGACTTTGCATTTTAATATTTTAACATATATCTGGTAACTAATAGGCTATTTTAAATCAGAACTTTGAGAAGGGTGAATTTCCAACTAAGCCAAAATCACCTTAATCAGTGCTTCCTGACTGATCACCAGAAGGAACCATTAGGTAGAAAGAAAAAGAATAGTGAAATCTTTTCATGAGTACTAAATATCCTTTGGTTAAATCTTTTAAACATGATTAATGATGATGATTAAGTGATGAGGAAGTATTAAATGTATATGATCTTTGTTTCTTTACTTGCCCTGGGCTTAAACACTTCTGAATTATCTTAAAATCCTAAACCTATACAGAGCCACTGTAAAATACAAGCAGATTATATAAGTAAACACTGCAATATGTATTGAATCTTACTTGTGAGTTACAGACAAGTTAAATTTCTTACCTGATACTCATACTCTGTAAAAGGCAAGAGCTCAGAATCTGTGAATGATGTTAGGGTTCCATTGTATACTAATACTGGGCTTGATTTCCCAGGCAAAGCTGTTGCTTGTCTCCTATATAATTCAAAATATAAAATTTTCCCATTTGGCTGAAGTGGCCCTGTCCACTGGAGAGAAACTTTGGGCTGGAATCCTCTTGGACTCATCTGTACATCTAAGAGTGGTGGAGGCTGCAGCATTGGTGAGGTTTCAGGGGTTTGTATGGATGACCAATCACTTGAAGCACATCCCAGTAACGTGCATCCTTGAATTCGTATTTCATACCTTTGGAAACAAAAATCAAGACTCAGTGACTAATATCAGAATCTCATGGAGTGAATGAAAATCAAAACATTAATTTATATCTATCTATGCCCAAGTCTTTTCTGTAAAGAAGAAAGCAACTTTTTCCTCCTCTAGAAGTGAATATGAAGTATTTTTTCCTTCTGATTTTCAAGAAAAATGGATTTTCATCTATTTGTGTTGGATTAGATAGAGGGGAATGACCCTTTGAGTTTTAGTATAGTCCAAGAATTCTTGGATTCTACAAGATAGAATTTTACAGTGAATGGCAAAAGGAAACGATAAAGCATCAGGTTTTGTGGACTGTGAGAGAATTTCTGAAGCTCTGGGCTAGGGGTTTCTATAGCTAAGGCTAAATGATTCAGCAAGAATGTGTTTAGGTCATGAAGGAATACCATGAAGTTAAGGCCTTTTTAGTAATAAATCCCCTCACCTGATACTGAACATCTTAAACCAGGCCCTCTTACACCCACACTAAGACCTTTTGGGACAAAGTTAACCTAGCTACATAGTAGATTATCAATCATGGAGACACCTTATTGCCTTCCAGTTAAACTCAACCAATCAATTATTTTTGTCTTATAGCTAGTTTCCTGCCACTTGGAAAGGCTTATTCACACGTGGGAAACTTCTTTTTCTTTTTTTTCTCTATCTGACAACCATGATTTTGTTGCTATTTATGTTCTTACCTTCAAGTATGACCATTTTCTTTATTTCTGATACCTTGTCTATTTTATTGTTCCTTCACCTAATGCACTCTTATCTTTCTTTCTTTCAACTTTTAAAAACCTTTTGGTCCTTTTCCTACCATTTTCTTTCTTTCTCACTGCTTTTTCTTTTCTAGAAAATTTTGGGCATGTTTTCTCTGGTTATTTTCTTACCTCTGTACCTCTTTCTGCCTCAGAGGCATTGATTGTAATATAGTGGAAAGATGCCTGGAAATGGAAGAGGTCTGTGTTTGAATCCTAGAACCCTTCTAACATTTACTAGTTTTGTGACCATAGGCCAACCACTTAATTTTTGTGAACCTAATTTTTTCATCTGTAAAATGAGGATAATATTGTCTGGAACATGAGAATAATAGAGATGATCTTATTTCACAGATGAAGAAACTGAGATCTAGGGAGATGAAATAACTTACCCAATGTCAAATAATAGTAATTGGCCAAGAGAGGATTGGAATTGTGATTCTTTGATTCTAGGTCTACTAGTCATTCTATGAAACCAAGGTGCTTCACACATTTTCTGTAAGAATCATATGAGATCCTCTGCCTTGCAAAACATAAGGAATTACATAAATATTAGCAATTATTATGACTTCATTTCAGTTCCCTTCTTCTGTCTTGCCTGGTTTCAGGATGAAACTCCAATGTAAGCTTATCACTTCTGAATTCATCACCAGGATGCTAACTTACATCTTGATTAATACCACCTACCCAAGTCTCTTTTTCTCTCTGATGGGAGGGCTAGAGAGTGGAGTAGCAAGCTCTTACCAGATCTTTCCTTTAGAGGGCTTAAGGGATATTCTCTGACAACCTCTTTCCTTGCTTCTTTTTGTAAAATGTCTCCCTCTTTAGATTGTAAGCTCCTTGAGGGCAGGGGTTATCTTTATAACAATTGTATCTGCAGTGGTAAGCAATAGGCACTTAATAAATTATTGGACTAATTAATTTTGATGATAGCATTTATAGAGTACTTTTATATTTTCAAATGATTTTCTTCATATGTACTATCTCCCTTATCTTTTTCTCTACTCTACAATCTAATCCATCTTGTCTTCCCTGGATTCCTTTAAGACTCCACTGAAATCTTACCTTCTGCAAATAGACTTTTTTTCCTTTTTAAAAGTATTTTTATTGATAAGTTTTGTTTTTATATTGCCCAGATTTACAAATAGGCCTCTTTTGAAAGATTCCTAGGAAGCAAATAGGTGATCCAAGGTTTTGGAGAGTATAGTTTTGGAGACAGGAAAATAGGATATACTATGATTAACTAAAATGATATCTAAGATAATAATATGGTTGAGTTACTTCTCTGTATTATTGAGGCTAATAGTTAGCATAGATAATTCAAAAGCAAATAGAACCCCCAAATCATATGTGTGTGTATATGTGATTGATACCATAAAGATTTTTATCAGTGACATTAATGGTGTACAAAATTTCTGGCAAGAAATTCTGTCAGCTAAAAGAAATCTATACTTGCTTTGAAACCTAGAGACTTTCCTGGTCCACAGAGATGTTCAGGAACTTGCTCAGGGTCACAGAGTCAGTGTGTCAGATATGGGAATTAAAATTCCAAGTCTTGCTGACTTCACAGATAGCTCTCTATCAACTGCCCCAAGCTGACTCATGGGATTCATGATGATTATTTTTCTCAACAAATTTGCCTTTGAACTCTGCCACCTAATTCTGCAAATAAGATGATACTTTTGAATCCCTGGAATCTGAAGCAGAAAAAAAACTAAGTCACAAAGGATTGGGAGCATTTTTGGATGATACCTGCAAAGGTTCTAATTACTGTTTAAAATTTAATAAAGTCCTAAATAATTGTCACAAGTAGGTACAAAAGACCATGAATGTTTCATTTAAACAGCACTATACATCAGAGATAATTATAGGAGGTAGCTATTCTACACATCACTAGATTACCATAATAGCTGAATTTTACCGGAGGTGGTTGGAAATCAACACAATTTCAACCTTTAATTTTTAAGTGGTTTTGTTCATTTTACTAAAATTTAAGCATAAAATGGTCTCTACTACTCTCCTCTCTGTAGATATAGAATATTTAAAACGTAGGTGGGGCAAAATGCTCAGTTCTTATTTATAGCATGGAAATAGGAGCTATAAGAACTATAACTAATATTCCTTTGTGCTGAGTATGTTACATTTGGCACAGATAGGGAGGCTCTACGAAACCATAATAAGCAATGTGGTTTAATCCTTTTTTTATTTTTATTTTTTTTAAACCCTTAACTTCTATGTATTGGCTCCTTGGTGGAAGATTAGCTTCAAGGCAGAAGAGTAGTAAGGGTGGGCAATGGGGGGTCAAGTGACTTGCCCAGGGTCATAGCTGGAAAGTGTCTGAGGCCAGATTTGAACCTAGGATCTCCTGTCTCTAGGTCTGACTCTCAATCCACTGAGCTACCCAGCTGCACCCTTTAATCCTTTTTTAAAAGAAGTCACGAGTAGAATGTGACTGCTGTAAAAAAGAGTGAATGTGATGAATATAGAAAAGCATCAAAAAAACCCTACATGAACTGATGCAATATGAAATAGAGCAAAGAAAATAACATACACCATGACTACAACAATGTATGTAGAAAAAACCACACACTCATACATATACAATCAAGTGAGTGTTTCAGAATTATAAGGAATAAGTGTGAACTTAATCGTACCTCTTTACAGAGGTGAAAT
This sequence comes from Gracilinanus agilis, assembly GCF_016433145.1. Taxonomy (NCBI): domain Eukaryota; kingdom Metazoa; phylum Chordata; class Mammalia; order Didelphimorphia; family Didelphidae; genus Gracilinanus; species Gracilinanus agilis. The sequence continues at coordinate 122,611,088 of NC_058133.1, forward strand.
ATTCACAAATGTTGCACATTGCAAATAATTTTCAGACTTTTTAAACTGTATTGTTCAGTTATGCTCATCCACCCATCCCATTGTGCTTTCTTGTCTTTAAAATACTATTTTATATATAGGAAGACTTTTTTAAGAGAAAAAAGGTATAAAAATTGTGGAAAACTTTAGTGACAAAAAAAATGAAAGGCATCAATAAAACTGATTTTGAAAAAAAGGACAAAGAAGTCATGATAATGATCCTAGATGTATATTATATATAAGTCTCAAAACAAGTTATGCTCAGGGTAGAATAAAGAGGGAATACTTTAAAGGATTATGGTCAATAGAGTTTCATTTTCCAAGCAAAAGGAGCTAGATCGTCAAATTTCTAGATGATAGAAAGCTAGGAAATATAGTTAATATCCAAAGAAATCTCTAATATGGGAATCATAGTGGTGGGCTGGTAAATATTTTAAAACTACCTTTCCAAAAAAAAGTACAAGTGACATTTATTTATGTTTAATCTGCATGACTAACATTTTCCCTATTTAAAAAAAATCTAGACATTAAACAAAATAATAAATCAAGCCCTTATTTGTAGCCTTTTTCAATTTTCAAGATGTAAATTCAATGAAAATTTAAAAATCATTACTTATGGGGCATCCAGGTGGCTCAGTAGATAGAACCAGACCTGGAGATGGGTGGTACCTGGTTCAAATCTGACCTCAGACACTTCCTAACTGTGTGACCCAAGGCAAGTCACAACTCCAATTGCCTAGTTCTTATCGCTCTTCTGCCTTGAAACCAATACTTAGTATTGATTTTAAGATGGAAGGTAAGTAAGGGTTTTAAAAAGTTCTCTTTCATGAGCTAGATCATGCTGGCTTCAGCACATCCCCCAAAATATAATAAGATGAAATAATGGATGAACACTAATTCTGCACTTAGATTTAAAAAAAATTGCTATATAAACACAAGATGGGAGATTCTTTGCTAAAAGAACACTTTGTTGCAAAGAACTGGAAATTGTAATTAGCTGAAAACTCAGTATGATCTGCTAATGTGATGTAGAAGACAAAAACACTAATGTGATCTTAGACAACTTTTATAGAAGCATGATACTCATAATATAGTCATTCATTTGGCTTTTAGGAGTCGAATAATTCCATTGGATTTTGTTCTGTTTAGAAAAATCAGGAACATCATATTTGGTTTTAGGAATCACATTTTGGGAAGTAAATTGTGATTGTGTGGGGCCTTGGAAGCATGGGACAAAAAGATCAATGGAAGGAGCAGGGTATTCATTTGAAGAAACCTGGAATGGACGAGGCTTGAGGAGATGACAGCTGTCTTTAATTATATTTTAAGGGCTTTTTAAAGAGACTAGATTTGTTTTGCTTGGCTCCAAAGGCCAAGACTAGGAATAAAGGCTGTAAGTTTCAGAGGCAGATTTCAGTTCAATATAAGAAAAAATGAAAACCTCAAAACAACTAGGGCTTACTAAAATTGAAATGGGTTACACTGACAGATAGCAAGTTGTTCATCTCTAATGTTTTTCAATTAAGGAGGAAATTTCGACTTAAGCAAGGTGTTGGACCGAATGTTCTCTGACGTCCTTCCTTGCTCTGATGATTGTATGGAAAACCCTTCAAAGCTAATGTTCCCTGTCTAAACCAGCATATCTCTGACCTGTAAGTGCTTACTCAAATTAAGCTTTACTTTTAAAGTTTAAATACACAACCTCAATATGTTTACCTAAACACTTATTCTAATTGCTCCATAAAGATTGCCAAACATTTGCCAGAGAACTTCAGATTTACAAGAGTGATTGGATTTGGGGAAACAAGCTCTATTCCTTCACTCTTCCCCTACTGGCATAATATTGCATGCCACCAATTCCTGAAAACTTTTATTCTCAAAGTCTCTCTTGCAAAAAATTTTATGTCTATGAGGAAATTATATTTCCTCATTCTAGCAGAGGGGAAACATTCTTAGGTAAACAAGAAATAGTAGTGAATATGGAAGATAAAAATAAATAATTTTCATTACATGAATCTTTAAAAAATTCTTACAAACACAATCAATGCTTAGAAGACTTAAAAGAGAAATATCATTAAGATGGGAAAGCAATAACATTTTTGCAGAAATAATCTGTGATAAAAGTCTGATATTCAATATATATAAAGAAATGAGGAGCTGGAGCAGAATCTTTTATGTTTCAACTGAAATAAAAAAGCAATGATGATCTCAGAAAAAGTAAAAGCAAAAAATAGATCTAATCAAAAGAAATAAGCAGGGAAACTACATTAAACTGAAAAGTACCAGGGACAATAAAGTAACAGCAATACTATATATATCAAATTGTATGGTATCCAAATCCTTAAAGAAAAAATTAAATAAGTTATAGGATAAAATAGGCAGCAAAACTATACTAGTGAGGGTCTTCAGTTTTCTCATATCAGATTTAGATAATCTAACCAAAAAGTAAATAAGGAAGAAGTTAAAGAGATGAACAGAATTTTGTAAAAATTAGTTATGATACCCTTTGGAGAAAATTGAATGGGAATTGAAAGGAATATACTTTTTTCAGTTTTACATGGAACCTTCAGAAAAACTGGCCATGTATTAAGCTATAAAAAAACCTCACAACAAATTCAGGAAAAATATTAAATGCATCCTTTTTTTTTAAATTTTATTTTTTTTTAAACCCTTGTACTTTGGTTATTGTCTCATAGGTGGAAGATTGGTAAGGGTGGGCAATGGGGGTCAAGTGACTTGCCCAGGATCACACAGCTGGGAAGTGGCTGAGGCCGGGTTTGAACCTAGGACCTCCTGTCTCTAGGCCTGACTCTCACTCCACTGAGCTACCCAGCTGCCCCTAAATGCATCCTTTTAAGATCACAATGCAACAAAATTACATTTAATAAAAGGCCTTGTAAATATGTATTAAAATTAATTTGAAACTAAATAATTTAATCTTAAGAATGAATAGGTCAAAGAACAAATCATAGAAACAATCAATAATTTCATTAAAGAGAATGACATCAATGAGACAACATAGCAAAATGTATGGGATGCAGCCAAAATAGTACTTAAGGGAAAAATTATATCTTTAAATATTTGTATCAACAAAATAGAAAAAGAAAAGATCAATGAATTGGGCATGCAACTCAAAAACTAAAAAAAGAACAAAGTAAAAAATACTAAATTAGAAATCTTGAAATTCAAAGGAGAGATTAATAAAATTGAAAGTAAGATAATCATTAAGCTCATAAATAAAACCAGAAGCTGGTTTTATAAAAAATATATCAACTATTTGTTAATTTTATTTTATTTTTATTTTTTTAAACCCTTACCTTCCATCTTAGAATCAATACTGTGTATTGGTTCCAAGGCAGAAGAGTGGTAAGGGCTAGGCAATGAGGGTTAAGTGACTTGCCCAGGATCCCACAGCTAGGAAGTGTCTGAAGTCAGATTTGAACCTAGGACCTCTGGTCTCTAGCCCTGGCTCTCAATCCACTGAGCTACCCAGCTATCTCATTTAATTTGATCTTAAAAAGAAGAGAACCAAATTACCAGTACCAAAAATGAAAAGGGTGAATTCACCACAAATAAAGAAGAAATTAAAGCAATTATTAGAAAATATTTTGCCCAATTATATGCTAATATATCTAACAATCTAAGTGAAAAGGATGGATATTTAGAAAAATATAAATAGTCCAGATTAATAGAAGAGGAAATAGAATGCTTAAATAACCATATCTCTGAAAGAGTTATTTAATAAAGAAGCCATAAATGAACTCCCTAAGAAAAAACCTCCACTACCAGATGGATTCATAAGCAAATTCCAACAAACATTTAAAGAACATGTAATTCCTATACTATGCAAACTATAAGGAAAAATGGCAAAGAAGAAGGTCTATGAATATCTTTTTAAGACCTAAATATTGTGCTGATATTGAAATCAGTAAAAGCCAAAACAGAGGGAAAAAACTATAGACCAGTTTCCCTAAAGAGCATTGATGAAAAAATTTTAAATAAAGTGCAAGCAAGAACAATATAATAATACATTGTAATAATTGTAATATCATGATGAGGTGGAAAAATGCAGTACTGGTTCAATATTAGGTAAACTATCATCATGATTGTCCATATAAATAAGAAAATGAACAAAAATGATATCTCAATAGATGTAGGAAAAGTTTTTGACAAAATGCAACACTCTTTCCTATTAAAAACATTAGAAAGCATAGGAAAAAATAGAACTTTCCTTAAAATGATAAGTAGTCATGAGCAAAGAATTATCTGTAACAAAATATATATAGAAGAAAAAAAAAGATTGAGATTATCCAGGGATTTAATGGAAAAAATAAAGGAAAAAAGTCTTACTACCAGATCCCAATTTGTATTACAAAGTGGTAATCATCTAAACCATTGGTTCCCAAACGTTTTTGGCCTACTGCCCCCTTTCCAGAAAAAAAATATTAGTTAGCCCCCTAGAAATTAATTAAAAAATTTTGATATCAATTAATAGGAAAGATAAATGCACCTGTGGCCATCATTGCGCCCCCCCCCCCCCGCCCCCCGGATCGCTGCAGCACCCAACAGGGGGCAATAGTGCCCACTTTGGAAATCACTGATCTAAACAATCTGATATTGTCTAAGAAATAGAGTGTTAGATCAGGGGGATAGTTTAGGTATAAAATATATAGTAATAAATGATTTTAGTTATCTAGAGATCGATGAATGCACAAGAAATGTTGGGGTCAAGAACTAGCTATTTGATATACATTGCTTAGAAGAGTAGAAAACAATATGATAGAAATCTCACACCATATACTAAGAAAAAGTCAAAATAGGTACATGATTTAGACATAAAGAGTGGTGTAATAAGTAAATCAGCAGAGCATGGAATAATTTACCTGTTAGATCTATGAATAAGGGAAGAATTTATGATAAAATAAGAGAAAGAAAGCAATATGGGATGCAAAATCGGTAATTATGGTTATATTAAATTAAAAATGCAGCCAAGATTAGACAAAAAGTAGAGAACTTGGAGGGGGGGGGAGGATTATAGTATGTTTCCCTGATAAAGACCTAATTTCTCAACTATTAGAGAATTGTGTTAAATTTATAAGAATGAGTCATTTTCCATTTGACGAATAATCAAAGGATATAAATAAGTAATTTTTAGAAGAAGAAATCAAAGCTATCTCTAGTCATATAAAGATGCTCTAAATCTTATTGATTAGAAAAATTAAAATTAAAACATCCCTGAGGTACAACTTCATAACTATCAAATTGGCTAATATGATAGAAAAGAAAAATGATAAACACTGGAGGGGATGTAGAAAAATTGGGATACTAATGCATTATTGGTGGAAGCATGAACTGAACCAACCATTCTAAAGAACAATCTGAATTAAACCCAAAGGGCTATAAAAATGTAACCCACCAATATCACTACTAGGTCTGTAACCCAAAGAGATGAAAAAAGAAAAGGACCTATTTGTACAAAAATATTTATGATAGCTCTTTTTGTGGCAGCAAAGAATTGGAAATTGAAGAGCTGACTTAATTGAGAAACTTAAAAAAATTGTGGTATCTAATTGTAAGACACAACACAACAAGTTTTCAGAAAAAGTTGGGAAGGCTTATATGAATTGATTCAAAATGAAGTGATCAGGGGGCAACTAGGTAGCTGACTGCATTGAGAGCCAGGCTTAGAGATGGGAGGTCCTGGGTTCATGTCTGCCCTCAGATGAATTTAACCCCTGTTGCAGGGGTCTGCAACCTTTTTGGCCGTGAGAGCCATAAACACCACATTTTTTAAAATGTAATTTTGTGAGAGCCGTACAGTGCTCACAGTGCGCGCTCCCGTAACTACGCCTGAAAAAAATTGACTTTATGGCACCTGCAGAAAGAGCCATATCTGGCCCTCAAAAGAGCCAGATATGGCTCGAGAGCCATACGTTGCTGACCCCTGCCCTATTGCCTACCTCCTACCATTCTTCTGCCTTGGAATCAATACAAAGAGGGAAGACAAGGATTTTTTTTTTTAAATGAAGTGAACAGAATCAGAAGAACATTTTACACCATAACAGTAACAATAATCTTAGTAGTACAATGATCCAAAACAATTTTGAAAGATTTAAGATGAAAAATGCTCTCAACCTCTAGAGAAAGAACTGATGGAATCTGAATGCAGATCACAGCATACTTAAAAACAAAACAAAACAAACAAACTGTAACTTCTGTCTTAGAAATCAAAAGATTATAAGGCAGAAAAAGCAGTAATGGACTAGGCAACGCGGTTTAAGTGACTTGCTCAGGGTCACATAGCTAGGAGGTGTCAGAGACTGGATTTGAACTCTGGAAGCTGAACGTTCCTGACTCTAGGCATAGGGTTATATCCATTCCTCTACTTAGCTGCCCCTCAAGGCATACTTTAAAATCTTTTCTTATTTTTCTTATTTTCTTTTGGCCTTTCTTCTTTGGCAACCTGGCTAATACAGCAATATGTTTTATATGACTGCCCATGTATAATCCATAGCATATTGCTTGTTTTCTTAGGGAGTGGGAAAGGGAGTGTAGGGAGAGAGAGAGAGAGAGAGAGAGAGAGAGAGAGAGAGAGAGAGAGAATTTGAAATTCACAATTTTCAAAAAATGAATATTAAAATTGTTTTTACAAGTAATAGAAAAAATTTTAAATGAAGTAAAAAATAAATATCAATAACAACTAAAAATAGACATATAAAGAATTGTTACAAATATGTGAGCTTAAGTCATTCACTAATATATAAATGACAAAAAGGATGTAATAGTTTTCAAGTAAAGGAAAAGAAATGACCCGCAACCATATCCAAGAATACTCCAAATTGTTAATTATAAAAATAGTAAATTAAAACAATACTGAGGTTCCACTTCACAACCAACAGATTGATAATAATGACAAAAGAAAAATGAAAACAGCGATTGTTGGGAGGGACTGTCAAAGAATAAGCACTGATAATGGAGCTGTCAGTCAACATGTACCATTCTTGGAAAACAATTTGCAAAAATACTCCCCCAAAAACACTAAACTATAGCTACCGCTTGATCTAATGATACTATTACTAAATAATTTTAAAGACATCAAAGCTAGAGGAGGAGATGAGCAAACTAGGAAAATAATTTATATAACAATCATGATATTATAAAAGGAAAATAATATTGAAGGACCTCAAATCTCTATTTAATGTATTGATCAGTTATGACTTCAGAAGACTGATGCTGAAGCATGACAAGAGAGTTGATGGTGTAGAGGTACAGGACAAGGCATGCATTTTCAAAGGTGGCCAATGTATTGATGTGTTTTGCTTGAGGCAATTAGATGGTACAGTGGGTAGAGAACTGGGCCTGGATTCAGGAAAACCTGAGTTCAAATCCAGCCTTATATACTAGCCATATGACCTTGGACAAGTCATTTAATTGTCAACTGTCTCAATTTTCTCCACTGTAAAGTGGGGAAAGCAATAGCATCTACCACCCAGGGTTGCTGTAATGATCAAATGAGTTATTTGTCAAGTACTTAGCACAGTGTCTGGCACATAGTAGAGGACTCATGAATGCTTGTTCCCTTCCTGCTTATAAGGAAGACATCATTTTGGTATGTGTATACTGAGAGTATTGATTGTGAGAGTGAATTAGTGGGCAGTAAAGGAGGCATATGCCAGGAGCTTTAAAGGAGGCACAGGTAGTTGTTTCTATCTTTTAAGGATATACTACATGTCTCTCTTTAGAATTTCCAACCTTTCTGAAGTCTATTTCTCATCCAAACATCTCAGAGGTCCAAATCTCCCTTTGAGGCCAGTAGAGAATGTTTGTCATTCTTTTGAACTACAAATCCCAGAATTCCAGTCAGTTTTCAAAACCTTGATATATTCCATGTAATTTTTCTTTACTCGCAATATGCAGGCAGTAGTTTTTATTATCTGGAGGCTATGCTATGAGAGAACCAAGACTATTTTACAGTAGAGGATATATTTTTATAAATATTGCCATCTAAGAACGATAGCTTTCTCCTAATATTTTTAATATAACTTTGCCTGAATCTTTCCTTTCTTATTTCCATGTTCTGTATTATATCATATTTATTTGTATACATATATTATTCCTTGGCTAATAAACTCTTCAAAGGCGTAACTATCTATATTCATCATTGTATCCTTTGTACCTCACACATAATTGTACATAAGCACATAAAAACGATTGCAGTTCCTGAATTGAAATCCAACTCTTTTCCAACTGGTACATTCATCTTTGAGCCTGGCTGGACACCCTATCACTCATTTCTTAACAAAGTCTTATTGGTATACTATTCAAGAAAAATGTAGGCTGTAAAAGTTAAACTAAAAGTAAAGTTGAGATCCACAGAATTGATGATTTCAAATTATGATGCTGGAGAAGACTTTCGAGAGTCCCTTGGACATCAAAGAGAACAAATATGATAAGACTTAAGAAATTAATTCTGACAATTCACTGGAAGCTTAAGTGCTACATAATGAAAAGACAGAACTCATTGGAAAAGACCCTTATGTTGGGAAAGATTAAAGACAAAAGGAAAATGGGACTGTAGAAGATGAGATAGAGAGTGTGATAGAAATAAGAAGAGGGACTTGGCCAGACTTTGGGAGATAGGAGAGGACAGAAGAACCTGGTAAGCTATAGTCTATGAGCTTACACAGAGTCAGATATGGCTGAATGATTGAACAGCAACAATTTAAGAAACAAAGAACTGCATACCTATGAAAAGGTTTTAATTGGGTTACCATGAATGACCTCCTAGCAAAAGAATTGTGAGTTGTGTTCATGTGTATGGCTTCTGCCTCTGTTTCGACTGGATCCCAGATGCGGAGGGTATAGTTAATGATGTCACCACTGGTCTTTACAGGAGGGTCCCAGTTCACTTTGATCTCTTGAGAATTCCATGCCTGTAGCTCTGGAGGTGCCATCCCAGATGGTGCAGAAGGGTTTGTTCTGACTTTCACCAGTGGACTAGAGGTGCTGCCTTGACTATTAGTGGCTGTCACTGTGTAGCCATACTCCTTGCCTGAGGAAAGGTTAAAGTCATGATAGCGAGTTTCCATGCCAGTATATATAACCTCTCTGTCTCTCTTAACCTCATAATTTGTTATTTTCCCATTTGGATTAGCAGGTGCTTTCCAGGTAATTTCTACTGACTCTGAGCTTGTGGCTTGTAACTTTGGGGGGCCCATACTTTGTGGTGGAGCCTCCATTGTCCTGATAGATTTGGCCTCACTAGATGTGCAGCCTCCAATGGTACAGGCTGTTAAAGTGAAATCATACTCAGTGTATGGCTGCAGTTGGGAAACCACCCCAGACAGATTCTTGCCAGCATGGTATTCTTGATCATCAAACTGCAGGAAGTACTGAATGATTTCTCCATTTGGGGTTGGGGGTGGTGACCAAGATGCATTTATCTGAGTCGCAGTAAGAGCCCAAAGAGAGGGTGGGTTGACTAGAGCTGGGGCTGCCTCAGGAGTTTTGATGGTGGAAGCTTGACTAGTTGAGCAGCCTTCAGCTGTGCAAGCTATCACTGCATAGCTATATTCAGAGTAAGGAAGCAATTCATCATCAGTATAATTAAAAGTCTCAGCATCAAAGTTGAAAGGATAGAGTACTTCATTTCTTTGAAGTCGATAGGAATGGATAATTCCATTAGGCTGTTCTGGAGGGGCCCAAGAAATCATGAGTCTCTGGGGAATGAAAGATTCAAAGACCAAATCAGGTGGCAAAAGACCCTCTGGTGGGGCTTGTTTTGTCTTCACTGCAGACCAAGGGCTATCGGTGTGACCAGCTGAATTCCAAGTACGGATTTTATATTCATACAAAGTCCAGGGTTGTAAACCTTTGTCATTATACGCAAATGTATTCCTTTCAGTGTTATATTCTGTGAAAACAATTTTCTCATCTGCTTGAGTTGTCCTGTTTCCCCCAGCATATCCCTTGAAGCATCTGTGAATCACTTCATAGTGAATTATTTTTCCATTTGGATTAATTGGCTCAGACCAACTCAGTTCAATGCTTGTTGCTTCCACAGACTGGATTGTGGGAGCCAGCTGAGAGGTAGGAGGGGCTTCAGCTGTCCAGAGACCCTGAGGTGTAGAGAGAGTGCAGCCTGCCATCGTGCAGGCTTCCAGGGTCAGTACGTAGAGAGTGAAAGGTTCAAGGCGTCTGAAAAGAAACTGACGGGATAAGCCAGTGTATTCCAGGTTACCATCACTGAAGATGCTGTATGCCTGTAGGGAGATGAGAATGAGGGAGCAATTGTGAAATATAGAAATGATTTCTTGTTGGGTTTCTTTTTAATCCTTTATCTTTGCTCTCTATTGTCATGCCTGGTGGCACGAAGGGTAGATTGGATTTTTCCATAAATGGGGATGATCAGTAATGTCGACTTAGAAAGTAAGCTCTCTAAAGGGAGGAACAATGATTTTTTAAAAAACAAATGATCCCTGAAAAAACATTTAAATCACTATTAGATGCCCTAAAAGTAATAGAATATTAAGTCTGATCTTCTGAATCAAAATTTTGGTTTGCTTACTAATCTGAAAAGGAAAAAAAATTGAACCAGACTTTCTTACCTGCCTCTTAAAGGGAAGCCAGGTGGCACAGTGTCCAGAGTGCTGAACCAGGAATCAGGGAAATGAGTTCAAATGAAATCTTCTATACTAGCTGTGTGACCCTGGATAAGTCAGTTACCATCTGTCTGCCTCAATTTCCTTAACTATAAAATGGGCATAATAATAGTACCTAACATTCAAGATTACTTTGAGGATAAAATGATTTATTTGTAAGGTGTACAATGTCTGGTATTGGTGCTTAAAAAATTCTTGTTTCCTTCCTTCATAACTATAGGATCAAAGTGGATCTGTATCCTCTTGCTTCCCTCTCACCCTTCTTAGGGCAAGTAGTATCTATCATTATCTGAGCATATCACTTCAAAGAAATCTCTGGGAAGTGCAATCATGGTACCTAACTTTCTGCTATACCGCTTCCCATGGATGCATAATGAGGGGTGGTACACAATATCCACATTTAGCTTTTAATTGCTAAAATCCATTTTGTTCTTGAAGCATGTATTAGTGATGTGTTGAATGATAACTGTGAAGGGGGATTCAGGATTTTTTCCCCCTCTCTATTCTGTAACTGTGGCTCTAGAGAGAATAGTTGTATGCCCCAACAAGCTAATAGGGTAAAGCAACATATTATGAAATAGTTAATCCCACAGTTTTTAGTTCATAATATGGTGGTCATCTTAGAATGGTATACTGAGGGGAGGAGGAACATACTAAAAATACACAGAGATAGGAAAAAGTGGAGTTCTAATTTTGACTGACACTAGCTAGCTGACCATAGGCAAATCACTTAGGCTCTCTTAAGTATTTCCTTATCTGTAAAACAGGGGAAAATATTTTCTACATCATAGTGTCGTTAAAAAGGAGGAAAAAAATTAAAATGCGAATTATGTGAGTTTTAGTTATTTACTTTGAGAGTAACTAAGATGGCTTGATGAGAAAAATATTACCTTAATCACACCATTGGTTCTAATAGGTTCTGACCACTGAAGTAACAGTGCACGCCCATCCTCTTTCCTTTCCACTGTAAAGTTGCTCAGCCCACTTGGGGAAGATTCTAAGGTGTGGACAGTGGTCCATGGGCTTGACACTTCTCCTACATGGTTGACAGCGACAATGCCAATGTGATAGGTTGTGAATGGTTCTAATCCAAAAAGGTGAGCCTGGTACCTTGTTCCCTGCAACAGAAATAAATAGTTAATGATGTTCCTTTTGGAAACATTATCTGAAGGTCATTCACTGACTGATATCATCTAGTGAAAGCACACAAGGGAATGGTAGTCATTTCATTATCATCATTAAGAAGCAATGTTTATTGAGCATCCCTTGCGGATATGATAGAAGGCTGTGTGGCACAGGGATATTTAAAGAGTATATGATAAACAGGGCTATTGCCTTAAAAATAAAAAAAAAACTTAAAAGATAGAAATTAATGTGTTGTATCAGACCAATAATTAATTCAGCTCAAGTATTCATGTCTATGACAGTGATATCAAGGTAAAATTTGTAAGTGTTTAGAACACTGTCCCTCCAGATCATCCTTAAAAGTTGTGGATATAGTATCCCTAACTCTTCTTTTAAAAATCTAAATTATAGGCAAAGGAAATCTGGTCCCTCCAGCTATCCTCTAATGGAATCAAACCATGTCCAGATGGGTCCACCATCACCACTACCAGCTACCTTGAACCATCATTTTTGAGAGATAGAGGAAATATCATGTGCCAGATGGGTCAAGCCACTGCTACCACTTGAACCACTGATCTTCTTGGAACTCCCTGGAGGAGACAGCTCATGAACCAGAACCCAAGAGCCCTGGAAATTGCAGTGCCCCTTAAGACTATTGGCCCTTCTTTTATTCTGTCCCCTACAGTCAATAATCATTTATTAAACACTTACTATGTATAAGACACTATGCTAGGCGCTGAGGATAAAACATAACCATAAAATGTTACTCATCTCTGATAAAGTAGATTTTAAAAAGTATCCAATTCCTTGTAATTCTGCCCTTGCAAGTGTAGTTATGAAGACGTTACTTTCTCCTATGTGAATTCTATAACTGTATTGAAACTTTATGCCACAAACCATGGAAAACAAGGAAATATAAGGAAAGGGGCAATCACAGGTGTTAATGAGAAATAAGATTGGATCAGTCAGATAAAGTCTTTCACAGACTAGAGAATCATGATTAGAATCAGGTGCCAATCACACCCACCTGAAGGGTGGTGGAGAGAGGGATAAGGAACACCAGTTCTGTTCTCTCATCTTTCCAGACACTTGAGTGAGTATGCAGGAAACAAACAAACAAAAAAAAAAAACCAAAACAAATAACTGCATCCCTCCAAAAAAAAAAAACCAACCCTCAAAACCTATATTTCCTACCTCACTATCTCTCACTTTATGGTTCCACTAGAGGGATTTGATACTTTTTTCTAGGAATTAAAAATTGCAGATGTCTCTGTCATTGGTTGCTTCTTATACTGCTGCTCCAAGAATCCTGGGAAGAACTACTCCCCTCATATCTGCTTTTTTCTCCTTCAAGATATCTCAAAAACTCAAACTGTGGTATATGCGGGTGATGGAATACTATTGTGCTAAAAGGAATAATAAATTGGAGGAGTTCCAGGCGAACTGGAAAGACCTCCAGGAACAGATGCAGAGCGAAAGGAGCAGAGCCAGAAGAACATTGTACATAGAGACTGATATACTATGGTAAAATTGAATGTAATGGACCTCTGTACCAGCAGCAATGCAGTGACCCAGGACAATTTTGAGGGATTTATGGTAAAGAACACTGCCCACATTCAGAGGAAGGACTGCAGGAGAGGAAACATATAAGAAAAACAACTGCTTGAACGCATGGGTTGGGGTGGACATGATTGAGGGTGTGGACTCGAAACTACCACACCAATGCAACTACCAACAATTTGGAAATAGGTCTTGATCAAGGACACATGACAAAACCAGTGGAAATGTGCATCGGCCATGGGTGGGGGGAGTGCGGGGGGTGAAGGGGAAAGTAGGAGCATGAATCATGTAACCATGTTAAAAATGAATATTAATAAATGTTTAAAAAAAGATTAAAAAAAAATCCCACTGTAAAAGGAAAAGGCTCCAAACTCCAGTCTTGACCTTAGGTTAGTTTCCTCTCTTCTCAAACTGGGAAGAAATACAATTCTTTTTTTTTGTCCTTTTTCCCCCCTTTATTTTATTCCGGTAACATACATGTTTTCCAAAATTACATGATTCATGTTGTCTCCCTCTGCTCTTCCCAACCATCACCCATAGTTGACAAGAAATTTCACTGGGTTTTACATGTATTATCACTCAAAACCTATTTCTATACTGTTCATTTTTGTAATAAAATAATCTTTTAAAACCAAACCCCCCAAATCATATAACCGAAACAACAAGTGACAAATCATGTTTTCTTCTGCAAAGAAATGCATTTCTCAAGTCTTTAGAAATTTTGATACCTTTGGAGAAGGTCAACAGAAACATTACACTACATCAATTACGCAAAGCAAAAAAACTACTCTCCCTAGCCTCAAGGAACTCACATTTTAATTGGTATGACAACATGGAAAAAATTGTCCTACTGTGATCCTTAAGGAAAGCAATCCTAGCAGAGAGGGGATCCATTAAACTCCCATCTTACTCTACTTGCTCCCATCAGACAAGCCCAAGAGGTCTGGGAATAGGAATCTCTCCCCCATCCTTCCTCTCTTTCTTTACTACCAGCCAACAGCCAGGGAAACAATCCTTGTGGAATTACGACATTGCTACATTTCACCTTCCTCATTTACTGTTGAAGTCCTGACTTTTTTTTTTTTGAAGTCCTAATTTCTTGTTTGCCACAACTGCAGAAGATCTGGAAAAGGAAGTTCTGATCTGCAAAGTCCTTAGCACTTTCAAATGGTTCAACATCAGAAGAATATAGATATATGTATATGCATATGTGTATAAACATATTTTTAATTATGTTAAATTCATTATAGAAGGAGCATTATCATTCTTTTTGTCTCTGGACTCTATGGACCACTTTGTTTTTCCATGTCTTTTGTCTTCTAAATTTCTATTATGGCTTCATCTCCTATTAGTTTCTGAGCTCCTTGAAAGCAGGGAATGCCATACTTTTCTACTTACTATTCCTATTTTCTAGTATCCTCAGTGTTTAGGACATTTCTTTACAAGTAGTAATCACTTATTATGTGCCTCATTCATTTATGTATTGTAAAGAGGGTCTACGGGTTTCTTCTCATCAGACTAAACATATCTTCCCTTCCTATAATGCATGCACATACACGCTGGTGCCTTGTTTAAAGGACACAGAAATATGTTGGTTGTTTTTCAGTAACTCCACAATAATTGATAGGGATTCAAAAGGACCCTTATCAGAGGAAGCACCCTTCTCTGTGGTCTATTGGAGAGAGCTGACAGATTAGCTTGGTCCTTTTGCCTTCTTCCTTTTCCCTGTTCAGAAGATAGATCTAACTTGTCCTCTAGATGGGAGGTTGTGGGTACAGGAACATTGTTCATGAACTTCTGTCTTCTGTTTTTATAGGCAGGCAAGAGAACTGATGATTTGTAAACAGAAGAACTAAGTAATTGGTAAGCCTATCACAAATGGATAAGTTTTCACTTTTAGATTTATATGCTTATATATATGTGTGTGTGTGTGTGTTTATGGGTATATATATGTATATATATATACAATTAAATATACATATGTATATACACACATATAAATATATATGTATGTAGAATGTATGTATCCATGTGTACATTATATATATATATATATAAAGAGAGAAAACTATAAAGAACTATATCACTTTAAATAGAGTACTTAAGGAACAATTATAACTGGTTTAATGGTATACACAGTTATGCTATATGGGATCAACATAGGATTTCTGGAGTTTTAAGTGTGCTGATTGCAAGTCATCACTCGTCCCTCTTGTCTTTGGGAGAGATTTTATTTTATTGGATTAGGTAACAGTATGAGGGCAAGTGGACCTTTGTCACAGAGTGTCAGAATGAATGAGTTTCTTCCTGCTTTGGAGGACGTACTTCCTTTTGTTTTGACTGACAGCTCCATACTCTATATCCTAGTCCCAGCCACTTTGCCCCTGTCACTGTAATACCCCTCTCTGGGGCCATTTCTTGCCCCTCAACTGCCATGGGAGTGAAGGATGGACTCCCTGGAGAAGCAATGCCTTTCTGATGCAACTCCATCCTCATTTTGCCACAGGCACAGTTACTGCTAGTTACAGCTTTAAATAGGAGGAGGAACATCTGGCTAAAAATATGTGTGTCTATATTTTACCTTAAGGTGATTCTCCTTAGCTTAGAGATATATGGTATAACAATTTGTCCAAATGATTTATAATAAAAGCTAAATCAAAGCAAAGTGAACCATTTTCCCACCAGGTTGATTTAAACAAAACTACATAATTCCATTTCTACATACTTAGTTAGGGGTTTGAATTATTGTGTTAATGTTTCTTATTTAGCTATTTGATACAGGTAGAGAAAAATACAATTTTCTTTATGTAGCAAAAAATTGTGAAGCCAATTTCCCTGTTTCAATAAGTCTGATTAAACTGTTAAATGCCAACCCCTGGAATTCTTTAATATTTAAACATTTGCTAAGCAACCAGACTCTGCAACAAATTTTACAGAAATATTAATTTCTCTTTTTTTAAATATTAAAAGTTAGATGATAAATATTTAAATAGTTATTTCTCCACAACACTGGATTGGTCTTTTAGATAAATACAGCACAGAGCTGGAATGACCATAATGAATATTAAATGTGAAGATGCCACAAGTCCCGATTACAAACATACTTTTCTGATAAACGATTCGTTTTCTGTGAAACAGGGCAAACACGGGCAAGATTAATAATGCAAAAAAGTATAATTCTTTGTTAGGAATATTCGGTAATTGGTGCCAAAAAAGCATAAGCTCCGATACAAATAGTAATCACCTCTAACAGATTATATATAAAAAAGAGTTGGCTGCTAGGGGACATTTAGAGATATCTTTTGTCATAAGAAACATGAAAAGCATGTGGGTTATAAAGCAAAAACATATGTATATTGTCAATAGCAGCACCTGCTCAATTACAGTTTATTTCAGGGCTGAGAATTTCATTCAGCCCCTAGATGGCAATACTATCAAACACTTTTTGTAACATGAGTACTTAATGATTAACAGCCTGCATTCATTCATTCATCCAACATACTCAAGGCAACCATTAAAAAAATAACAAAACTGATTTCATTATAGATTCTTTTAATAAACATTTATGGCTTAGATCCGTGAAAGTAGAAGCATTCCAACTGCCCTGGCCCCAACCCTACCCACCACCTACTCACAAAATTATGAACTGCAAGTTACACTACAGGACTCAAATTTAAGTTCATGCCTGGCATTAAGATTTGGCACTGAAGTTATGTTGGCAAAAGGTGCAATGGAAATCAGCTTTTCTGCTGAATATGTTTATATATATATATTAATTTTATGGTGCTATTGAGATTTTAAAATAAACTTTTCAAAATTCAAAATTTATATTAAGAAAAAAAGTTTCTATAAAAAAATGTTTATTCCTCAAAAGTTACACAAAACATTCATTTGATAAAGGATCACCTCTTCTATACATGCGTTTTTAAGTTTTACGCTTTTGTAATAGCTTTGTGTTTTTTATCCAAGTGCATATGAAATACAGGTTAGTGGTAACTGAAAAAAAAAAGACAAAAAATCCTTGCCGTAATATGGACTATTTTAGAGGTAACAAATCATCCCAAGTAAGTAAAACTATTGGCATAATCCTCACATAAGAAAGGGGGAGGTTTTATTTAGAACTAATTTAGGCTGGTTTTACAAAATGCCAAAAGGACTAGCTGGAAAGTAGAAGGAAAAAAACAGTTTCACAACTGGTCACTTTGTCTATATCACATCAGATAACCGAGTTTGACTGATTGATTTCTTCAACATATTGATTTTTCTCTTAAAATTGACTGGCCACTTAGTCCATAAAAGTATCATCATAGCCTTTCTTTAACAGTGATAATATTCCGTATATCCCTCCATACCCCAATATGATAGAGGCAAAATTGATAAAAATTAACACTGCTAATTTCTAAAAAATTATGCTTTTCTAATATGATGATTTTCTTACTTCAATGTCCCTCCCTCCCTTTTTCCTTCTTGTCTATTCCTATTATTTGTCTCCTTCTGTGCTTTACGCTCCTCTCTTTCTTCCATTCTAGCTTTTCAGTTGAATTTCCAGGTGCAATGTTCTTTCTCCCTCAAGTCTTTTTCACCTTCTAAACTACCACTTTATACTTGTTCTGTTTTTCTCTCTTTGCCCATCTTATAGCTATATTATGGAAATTTTCTTTTGGTATTAAGACAAAATACAGTTCTCCATTAACCTAAACCATCACATTGGTTTGACAGTCCATCAAGGACAGTCACTAGAAAATAATGATCGAAAGAAAAAAAAAAAGGTGGTGTGACTTTAATAAACTGGGGACCACTTAGCTCTCATTAATCGAATCTCTTCACCAAACTTAACCTCATTTTCATTTGGTTCTTTTTTGAACTTCTAAGCACAAGAATCAAATGAGTTAGGGGATCAAATCAGCTTACCATTTCATGAAGTAAAAAGGCATTGGAATATGGCAAATTGTGTGCCAGGTAGGGGCTCTGCTGGCAACTTAGGTCTATCTGTTAACCTCCCAGCCCTGCTGCTGGGGACAGCTGTGGCTTCTTGGAGTCTTAAAGCAGTCTGACAATTTTACATCATCTTCTCTGATTGCTTTTGACGACTTGAAGTGCCCCAAAGGTGGCCATAGGGTCAAGAGGTTTTTGTAGGTTGAAAATGATCAAAAATTAGCATTGATCTGTAGGTGTCAATAAAAGTCTACTCAGGCAGACTCCCTGAACAAATGTTTAAACTGCATAAACCCACGTACCCTAGTCATCTTTGAATCTATTGATCTGATGATCCAGCAGTTTCTAGAGCTTTCGCTCTGGGCTTTGTAGTATACTTGAGGAGAACCCACCTTTCTCAACACTTAGGATCCTAGGGATGATGTTTCTTTTATAAATGTAATGAAATGATGAGACAATTACATTATCCATGCTCACCAGGGGGAGCACTATATATTTGTATAGCATATGTGTATGTGTGTGCTTATATATGCATATATATTTATATACACGTATACACATAGAAATCTTATACACACATACACGCACAAAATATTTTTAATATATACACACATATACATGTATACACATTCATGTATATATATATGTATATATGGTTTTTTGTGGGTAGTGGGGTGTGTGTGTGTGTGTGTGTGTGTGTGTGTGTGTGTGTGTGTCTGAATTTCCATATTAGAAAAACTAACTACTTTGAACTGGTCTCTAAAATGCGCAGTCAAACATTTCTTCTGTCTTTGGATTTTACATAGACTCCTACCTTCCCCCTGGAGAGAGTTTCGACTTTAAATCCTGAATGCCTGACTGGGCTTCCTTTGACTACTCAGTTACAGAGAGTGCCAAAGACCAATGGTATAACTCACATGAAATCTCTCTCTCTCTCTCTCTCTCTCTCTCTCTCTCTCTCTCTCACTTTCTCTCTCTCTTTCTCTTTCTCTGTCTGTCTCTCTCTCCCTGCTTTCCCTCCTCCAGAGGAACCAGGGGTTAAATATAACCATCTCTCTAGTTCCTCAGTTGAACCAAAAAGGAAGCTTTTCGGTTGTTTTATAGGGCATGGTATTTCCCCTTGGCACAATGAGAAATTAGGGGCACTTGCTATGGGCAAAAGCTTAGATTTGGAATTTAAAATAGAAAATTAAACCATTTAAAATAGCCTTGAAGCTCATACATAGAACAGACTGTATTTAGCCATTTGACTTGATTTTTGGATAACATCAGAAATTCTAATGATGTTAACATGTTGGCAAATGGATAACACAAAGTCCTCTCATGGACATCAGGGCAGTGGATGGACACTTTGAGATATTACAATGGAACTATTCCCCACTCCCATCTCATATAGTTAGTTTTAAATTTTATCAAATTTTAGTAAGATATATAACATATCTAATTCTAGTCCTTTCTTATTTTAAAACAGTCAATGATATATTGCTCTTGTGCAAATATATAAAATATAAAATAATAATAATAATAAATGTATAGCAAATATATCAGCATATTTGCTGATTTTTTTTGTGGTGACTTGAGAACTTCTGCTTAATATGATAACACATTCCATTTTCCCATTCCGTAAGGTTTTAACAAACCATCAGAGTTTTCATTGCAGTGGCCCATACTTCCTTTCCCAGTGCTCTTGCCTGCCAAACTTCTAATCATACTCATCCCTGTCTCCCCCTCCTACCTACATCACTAAGCTGGCAGAACAAAGTCTCATTACAGCAAACATACTCAAAGTTACTACATAAACATAGATTCCTGCAGTATGTTACCAAAAGCTAGGAGAAAAAAGAGGAAAATATCCTTTATGCATACTACTAGATGTTTCTAGGACTAATGAATATTATAAATGTGCTAAGGTATGGTGGGCTAACATTTAGAAATAGTAAAACTGCCAGTGTAGGAAGAGAGAATCAAAATAGTGATGGAGAAAGTCAATTCACATCATATATTGAATATCAGTTGTTCATAGCAAATTGCACTAGAAACTCTGGAAAGATACAGAGGAAGAGGTTGATGTATAGTATTGTACTAAGAATAAAGGAGATTAGCATTCTAGGCCATTTCTGCCATTTTTTAGGTATGTGGTCTTGGTCAAGTCATATCACTTTGTGGCCCTAGTTATATTTTCTGTAGAATTAGGTTATTAGTTCAACAATTCATTTATGTATTCTGTAAGAATTATTAAGCATCTGCTATATTCCAGACACTATGATACATACTGGGAATAGAAAGGGGAAAAAGTCTCTGCCCTCAAGGATTTAGTGGAAAAAGTTGTACAAAATTTAGTAAAGATGAAATACATACTAAGTAAATTGGAATATTGAGGGACCAAACCTGTGATTTTATTGATATTAAGAAATCTTGATGATTTAAAAATTTACAAATGGAAATTGGCACCTTCTCTTCAATTTCTAGTGTCTGATAGGTGCCTGTACCACATAGAACTTAAGCTGACCAAAATCACACAGACAGTAAAGTCCAAAGCTTGAGTCGAACCCAAGTTGTCCTAACTCTAAGGCTAACTTTCTTGCATTGTGCCACACTGACTGTAAACAAAGTAAATATTCAATGTTTGGGGGTGGAGGACAATAGTGATTTGAGGATTGAGAAAGGGCTAGTATAGGATATGGAATTTGAACTAAATTTTATAGGAATTAGAGATTGTAAGAGGAGGGGAAAAAGGAATTGTAATCATGGGAGTCAGTCAGTGAAAAGATATAGAGATAAGAGACAGATAATATGTATAAGGAACAGGGAAGTTTGACTGGCCTATGAGTTGCATGAAGGGGAGTAATGTGTGCTAAGCCTAGAGAGATGGAGTGGAGTCAAACTGTAAATGATTTTAAATGCCAAATTTTAGAAGAATTAAGGAGTTTATAGAATTTTTCAAGCAAAGGAATGACAGGGTGAGAACTATACTTTAGGAGTATCACTGTAGCACATACTTGCATATGAAATATAAGATCCTTGAAAGTAGAGTTTTTTTTCTTTGTAACTCTAGTACATAATAGTGCTGTTAGATACTAGAGAATATACCCCAGAAAAGAATAGACGGTTAATAAATACTATCTGGTTGATAGACAATTTTATGGAGATGGCCTGGAAACCAGATAGGAAGTTGTTTAAATAGTATGCATGAAGTGTGATTAGATCAGATAATTTTTAAACTCTCTTCCAGCCCTAAAAGTATGTGCTATGCTGTAGTTCCCAAATTTAAGAAGCTTAAATTCTCCTGAAAGGACTCATGAAACATTTCTTACATATGACGCCTCTTTTCTACTCACACAGTCATCCAATTCATGTTCTCATCACCTCTTGCAATCTCCTCTTTATTTTCCTAGTTTACAGCTTCACCTGCTCTAAC
>NC_058133.1:122633148-122693397 GCF_016433145.1 Gracilinanus agilis
TGCTGAAAGTCTTTTCTTCTCTCTCTCTCTCTCTCACTCTCTCTCTCTCTCTCTCTCTCTCTCTCTCTCTCTCTCTCTCTCTCTCTCTCTCTCTTAAAAATCTGGCCTATTCCTTTTTTCTTCTTCTTTGCTCATCACCTAGGATCAAACCTAACTTACATTCCTTTTGATATCATACATGATCCATCATCCATCTCTTGCCTTTGCACTGTTTTTTTTTTTCTTGCCATTTCTAGAATACATTCACTCTTCTTTTCCGTCTCTTGGAATTTCTTATTTACTACAAGACTCAAATTCAGTATTGCCTACCATTATTAAGTCTTCTATACTTCCCTTAAATTTGAAAACAACCTCTCTCCAAAATGATATTTTTGCATGTATTCTCTATATGCTTATATATTTATATATTGTATCCCCGAATAGAATGTCAGGTCCTTGAATGTAGAAACTATTTGCTTTTTTTCTTTGTCGCCCCAAAACTGTAATATAGTAGCTACTAAATAAATGCTTATTAATTGATGCATAGTGATAGGTTTAAATTAAAGATCACTCAAGTTAATTTGTTAAGTATTTTAATGAGCAGGTGCTTAATAAGTTAATATTATTAATTATTTTATTTCTATTTGCTATACAAAGTTGTATAGAACTATAAACCAGTTGTTCATTTAGTTCCAGAACAGAAATCTTTTTTTTTTAAACTCTTACCTTCTATTTTAGAATCAATACTGTGTATTCGTTCCAAGGCAGAAGAGTGGTTTAGGCTAGGCAATGTGGGTTAAGTAACTTGCCCTGAGTCACACTGCTAGGAAGTATCTGAGGTCAAATTTGAACCCAGGACCTCCCAATATTTAGGCCTGGCTCTCAATCCGATGAGCCACCCAGCTGCCCCCTAGAAATTTATTAAGTGACTATATTATATATAGGGTTGGGTATTTTTTGGGAAAAAATAAGTGAGAGAACAGTACCATGTTCTTGTAGAGATAGGGGTTATTAGGTAAGAAAGCCTATTTTCTCCAAAAAGTTGCAGAGAAATATAACTAATAGTTTCTCTCTAATTCTATAAATATTTTAAGTAATATTGTTCTAACCAACATGTCTGTCATAAAATCATTAATATATGACTCATGTCTTCTCTAATGCTAGATGCCCTATTCTAACACTGTTTCATCAACTTCCTAATTCCTTTGGAACTAACTTACTCCCATAACATAATGTGATACTTTTTGTGGAATAATTACATATCAGCAATAGACTTTAATAAATATTATCCTAGGTATTGAGGGAGATACAGAAATCAGACATAGTCTATAACTTCATGGAGTTTACTATTAACTGTGGGGATAAAATAGATACACAAAGGTAATTGTAATAAAAACATTTTTCTCAGATAAATGCACAAGAAAGTTGCAAAACCGTTATGGAGGTCAATGTGTGGGAGGTCATTACTGAAAAGTTTATATTAGTGAAGACTGTAGAAAAGAGTTAGAATTTGTCAGCTTTAATAATAAATGTAGGAATTCTGGAGAAAAGGACAAGGACAAATATGGGCAAAAGTTTGGAGGAAGGATTAATGCAAGAAGTCTTTGGGAGTCATAGAATAGTACAGAATAATTAAAATAGTTCATATTTCTTTTTAAAATTTTTATTTTTATTACCATGCAAAATACACTTTCGTATTGGTCACTGTTGTAAGACCACACTCATATGAAGCCAAAACCCTAAAATAAAACCATAAACACACTGACACGAAAGATATTATGCTTTGAAGAAGCTCATTTTTTTTTATGATTACAAAGCATTTTCCTTGAAGTGGAAATATGACATAAGGACAAATAAATGAATATAAACCCTACTCTTACACCCACTTTTTCTTCTCTTTTCAATATGACCTGAAAGCTATTCAGTTTTTTCTGATTTAGATAATTTTATTAAAAGAAAGGGAAGTGGAAGGATATTTGTGAGAGAAACACTAAAGAACCAACCCATGAATGCACAGAGTAAAGATGGTTGGTAAGTTGTTTCCTGCTATCTAATTTGTAAAGGACAGATATGAGGATTTTATTCAGTTGATATATATATCTATTGAGCAGCACTGTGTTTAGTGCTAGGGATACAGGAATAGGAAAAAGACAATTCCTGCCCACAGGGAATTCACAGTCTAATGGGAGATAAGCAAACAAATATTCACAAACACATTATATTCAGAATAAATAGGAAATATTTGAAAGAGAAAACTCAGTAGAATTAAGAGAGGCTGGTAAAGGTTTCCTGTAGAAGATGGAATTTTAATAGGGATTAAAGGCATATAGGGAAGCCTGTAGAGCAGTGATTCCCAAAGTGGGCGCCACTGCCCCCTGGTGGGTGCTGCAGCGATCCAGGGAGATGGTGATGGCCACAGGTGCATTTATCTTTCCTATTAATCGCTATTAAAATTAAAAAAAATTTAATTTCCAGGGGCGCTAAGTAATATTTTTTCCAGAAAGGGGTGGTAGGCCAAAAAAGTTTGGGAACCACTGCTTAGAGAAAGCTGAGGAGAGAGGGTATTTCAGGCTTGAGGGGATAACCAAAGAATAATGCTCAAAGCTAATAAATAAGAATATCTTATTAGTGAAATAGCAAGGAAGCCAGTGCTACTAGATCAAAGAGTACACGGCAGAGAGTAAGGTATATGAAGAATGGAAAGGTTGGAAAAAGCTAGGTTACAAATGTTTTTTAATGCCAAACATGATTTTGTATTTGATCCTGGAGCCCATAGGAAGCCCACTGGAGTTGACTGAATGGAGTGTGGGAATTACATGATTGAACTTGTGCTTTAAGACTTTGAGGTTGATAGAGAAGAAACTCTGACACATTTGGTGACTATGGTGATATATATATGTGCATATCTTAGTTATGATTTTGCTGGCTCAAATAATGATTTTATTCATTTATTATATATCTATGTATCAATGTATCTATCTTTGTATCTATGTATCTGTGTATCTAGCTATGTATCTGTATGTATGTATGAATATATGTATCCATCACCCTAAGCTAGAAATTAGTCATTTAATACAAGACATTTCTATGAAAAGGCACAGTTGGGCAATATTATATCTTCAGAATTAGATGTGAAAAAAATCCTTAAAGCTGGATCTGTGAAAGGCCTCTGGTCATATCTGAGAACACACCTCAGCTTAGAAAAGATAACTTCAACTTGGAAAAGATGAGTTTGGAGCAAAGCTAAGCAGACATATCTGAATTTAGGACAGAAACGATCTCTGATAAAAAATGGTCCAGAACTGTACCTTAGAGGTTGCATGGACATTTGCTTGTCATGGGATCAAAATCCCTCTGGACACAGCAAAGAAGATTAACTGAAAAGCTCTACAGATTTCAGGCTACTGGTTTCTCTTTTGCTGAAAGACCTTTACTCCACTTTGACAGGACAGAAGAGAAGTCGGGAAACAAGTAGATCTATCCAGCAGGAGATTGTAGAGATGCAGAAAGGAGAAACCATACCCATTAATGAACTGTGGCACAGATGACTCTTCATTGAGGGTGACAAAGAACATCAAAGTCTGAATTCCTAAGTTTTGAGTTACCCTTGACTCACATGCCTCCCTACTATGATTTTATAAATTTGTGTATTTTTTTCAGTGACTTAGTTGATTAATAATATTAATATTAATATTTATTAAGTAAATTTTATGTTTCAGGCTCTCTGCTAAGCAGAAAGGATTCAGCAACAATAAAAATGGAACATAAACTTTGAAGAGTATATAATCTAACGTATGCTTCGGTGGGAAAATATGTCTCAAGTTTGTGAGTGGAATGATATGTTTTTAGTTACCACTGTTTTACCCTCTATTTAGTAATTTAGAAAATGTTTATGATTAAGAGATAATAATGTCATGTTGGTTGATTTTTAAATGAGAAGCACCAGCAGCAGAATGATATCTATCCCATCAGAGTTTGTCTCTGGCACTTAAAACTCTTTATAAACTGACTACAACAAGTCTTTCCAAACTATTATATGTTACTCCTCATGTACTTAATGGTCCAGCAAAACTTGTTTGCTGTTGTTCCTTTCACGTGCCATCTCCCTTCTTCTCTCATGCCTTCTTCCAGGCTATTCCTATCTCTTAGAATGCTTTTCTTCTACACATCTGCCTATTCTATTATCTCATTTCCTTCAGAGCTCAGCTCAAATGCTACCTAGGCCTTTCCTCATCTGACTAACCATTGATACCTGATTTCCTTCCTCCCAATTACCTTGTATTTATTTTTATGTTTCCAAATAAATGTATGTTTTCTCCTCCATATAAAATGTAGGCTCTTTGAGGTAAGAGACTATTTCAGCATTTTTCTTTGTATCTCAGTGCCTGGAACAGAGTAGGTGTTTAAGAAATACTTGTTACTTAATGTCTCCAGGCTTTGCTTTCCTCATCTAGAAAATATTAGGGTGACATTCAATGATTTTAAGGCTATTTCTAGCTATAGTATATTATTATTCAATTATTATATATTGTATATGACCAGACAAAAATGATGAGATGGGAAGTAATCTTTTGAAAGATGTGACTTTAGAATAAAGTGACCTTTTTAATTAATTAAAATAATTAACACATTACACACTGATATATAATACATATATTATATATTATCTTTTAATATATAATGTTAATATATAATAAAGACAAATAGGTAATGAAGAAACATCATTTAGACAAAAGAAAAGTGAATTGCTAGGCATGAACTATAAATCCCAAAGGCAAAGCTTTAGGTACAGTATAATGCTAACTGGAGCAACTCTAAACGCCTTTCTTCAAGAAAAGTTTTAATTAATGGAAGAATGTCATTCCCCAACTCCAAGGCAATATGCTTCTATTTTACAGTGGAAGTAAACTGGAAAACTGGATTTTCTTAACAAAACATTTCTTTACTGTCAACTTTGTTGAAGCAAAATAACGTACAAGGCAAGGGACATATTATTTGTTAAATTAAAACTATTTTAATTATGAGAATGAATATGTAAGAAAAAGGAAGGTCTTTGAGAAAAGCTGTGATCTTTCATTAAAGAGAATGAAAAAATTTGCAATTAGGATCCAGTTTTAATATAACTCTTGGCTCAAAGGGCCAACTGTATGGGAATAACTCCTCAGTGGTGGAGATTAATATTTGCAATGTCTGATTACTCAGTTTGATGCAAGTGGCACTAAAAGAATTAGAGAAATAAGATGAGTAGCCAAGTTAAAGACTGGCTTTACTGAGATGCATCATGATGATGGAGTACATGGAGGACAGAAGAATACATGTTGCTCCTTCATGTTTTCATCACATAAAAGGCAAGATACACAAGTAAACATTAAAACTATCAACATCCTACCTACTGGAAATTCTGCAGGACAATTAGCACTAATCAGTAAAGCAAGTAAACCATAAGTGAGTATGAAATGGACTATAGGTATGAACTTTCATTTTGTGCCAGTACTAAATCACAACAAAGTTAGGAAGTGGTCTTGTCAGTTATGGGACAAGGCTTTAGTCTGCCTCTTGTCAAAACTACCTTGAACTCTTAAGCACATAACAAATTATTTCAGACTAATGCATGGCAATTGCAATTCATGATAAAGTTTAGGTTAGATGAAATAAAAACTGAAAACAAAAAGTTAATTAGAAAAAATTTAAAATAGAAAAATAGATGAAGAAGCTGAGGTTATTGAAAAATCTTTCTTTTATCCAAATTCCCAAAATATCTTTTAAAAATAGGAGACAAAAATTGATGTTATAGCTAATTTTTAAAAAAGAAGATAGCCATACTTAGATGGGAATTTTGAAAATCTCCTTTTGAATTTAATGTGATGACTTGAATCAGCAGACCAATTATAGTAAAAATTTGAGTAAATTTTTTTAAAAAGCTGGAACTTGCTATAACTATTGTAAACAAGTATACTCTTTCAAAATACTGTCATAAAGTATAACATTTCAGGTCCTCTCTAAGACAATATAAGTGACATTAGTACTAATTTTCTGTATAAAGGGACTGGAAATTTTTTTCAAAAATTAGTTAGAATGTGCAATAGAAAGCTTAGTTGCTATTACCTAACTAAAGGTGAAGAAAAAGCAATATGTTGAATGAATCTGGAAAAAAAAAGTATATTAGAAATTCTAAATTCCCTGACCAGTAAATGAAAGCAAAGGTCACAAGATTAATAGAGTGCAAGAGTCAAGTTAACAAAAAGAACAAAATATACAATTCAATATTAATTAAAAACAGTATTGCAAAGGTTCAAAAAACAAAGAAATTGGAGAAAAAGCCTAGAAAGAGGATATGGAAATTTTGTTTTATATCAATAATCTCTAAACTTTTTTCATCATACAAGTCAAATTGTAAAAGTTTCCTGAGTATGAATTTCAGTTAAAGAAAGGAGATATATAACTCAAACGGGAAGAAATACAAAATTGACTTAATTAATAAATCATAATACTAATTTTTAAATTCCCCTCATCAATTTTGCAAAGACATTTATTGAAATTTGACTAGTAAAATTTTAGTTTCTCTAATGTCATATATTTATTACAAACTATAGACAACTCTTACTTTAAGTGAAGCTTTTCATAGACCTCCACTTCTATTGGTGGAACTCTATATGGCTCCACACCCTGCTTGGTATGGAGGCCCTCCTACTACAGCCCAAGAAGCTTTTGCTCCTGAAGTAAAGGAACCTTGGCTCCAGGCTGCATTAGTGCTGTTGTGCTACTGCAGCTAATACTGATAATGCCAGGCTGCAGCAGACCCCTGCCTAAGGTGCCTGCAGTGGGGGGATTGTAGGGAGCAGGAGGCTGCTGTTTGCCTTCAGGGGAATCAAATTTGTATAATGCATATTTCCAGAAAGTAAAAACTGTAATATGAAAGTGTTACATTGTTATGTTATTAGAATATCATATCAAAATTTGCAGGAACTCTTCATTTGGAAGATTTTTAAATAGGTTAGAAAATTCTGGTTACAAGTTTTCAACGTGTACAGATATTAGATGAAAAAATAAGTGACACTATTTTCTGTAACAGATCATATAGTATTGAAATGTCTAAATATTCATCTTAAAATATTATCTATAGAATATTTAAAAGACTATTTCTTTTAAAAAATGAGTACTTTCTCGTTTAATGTTAAAACTTTTTTGTCCAATGCCAAAGACATACAGGAAATTAATGCAGATAACAACAAAAGGCATTTCCTAATTGGCAAATGGTCAAAGGATATGAACAATTCTCATTAGAAAAATTGTAAACAATGACAATTTGAAAGGCTGTTCAAAATCACTAATAGTGCAAGAAAAAGAAAACAACTCCTAGGTTTAACTTTAACTTCAGTAAATTGGCAAAAGTGGGGATATTACATATGGTGAGGATTATGGAAAGAAAACAAATACAATAAAACATTTTGTGGATTGTAAACCAATTTATCCAATCCAAAGAAATTTAAAATTATATTAATACCATGACTACAGTGAGCGTACTCTTTGGTCCAGAGTTCCCATTTCTATGCATAGAGTCTACAGAGGTCAAAGATGGAAAGAAGGATCCAATATGCTTCAAAATTCTAGTTTTTCCTTTAGAATGTAGACTTTTTGAAGGCAGGGACTTTTTTTGGCTTTATTTGCATCTCTGGTACTTAGCCCAGTACCCGACTCACAATAAGCACTTATATAAAAGCTTATTGACTTATTAGCTTTACCTTCAAGAGAGTATAGCAACATGATCACTACCTAAAGGTGCACAGGTTATTTTCTGGTAAAGTACTTAAAAGATTGTCAAACATAGAGTAGTCCAAGGATCACAAATTATTGGACTTTTCTGTGGTGACATAATAACTAGTTTGCTACTAATAGATATTTTAAAAATAAATTTATTCTACTTTCCCTAAATTAAAGATATTTAAAATATTATCTTTTGACATCATCTTCATCTCCCATTACATTTCTTGCCCCCCAAATTCCCAGAAAGCCATTTCTTATAACACTGAATACATGAAAAAGAAAGATGAAATTCAGCAAAGTTTAATAATCTGTGGATTAATCTGATAGTATATTCAGTGTTTCATATCCATAGTCACCTATTTCTGGAAATAATAGACTATTTTCAGATCTCTACTTCTATGCTAAGCTATGTTATAATAATTATATAGTATTCACTTTTAATTTTTTGTTGTTTTTCTTTCCACCTATACTGTTGTAGACAGTGTATGTATTGTTTTTCTGGTTCTGCTACTTCTCTCTGTGCCAGCTCATAAAAGACTTTTTATGCCTCCTTGGATTCTTCGTATTCCTTATTTTTTGAAGAGTAATAATATTTTATCACTTTCATATAGTACATAATACTTTTAGCTATTCCTTACTCAAGGGCATCTACTTTGTCTATTATATGTTATGAAAAAATAAAGTGAGTAGATATGATATATACTGAGCAAATCGGAGGGAATCTCAAAGGGAATCCACTAGCACCATGGAGGAACTCAGACTAGAATTGCATATTAAAGGAAGCCTGGAAAGCCAAGAGGAAGCAGTGAAGAAGGAGAGCATTTCAGGGACATGTAATCATAATGCGATGTCAGGAGATAGGTTTTATAAGGAAGAGACAGTAAATAGGAGAATTATATCATCAAAGTCTTTGCCTTGGAAAATGCCTTTGATAATTGTGGGACAGTAGATTAGAGAGGGGAGAGTAAGATCAATGAGAAAGCAATTGAGTTAGATTAGGTAAAGAGTAATGAAGTCCTAAACTAGGGTGGTAGGGTGGTGGCTGTTTGAGTAGAGAAAAGGGAGTGAATGAAAGAAATTTCATGAAGGCCAAAACAATATTTAGCAAGTGATTGAGTATAGAGAGTGAGGAGTAAAAGTTTGCACCAAAGTTTCAGATCTGGGTGATTATATGGAGCATGATAACATGGATAGAAAAAGGGGAAAAGGGAAGTTGAGAAGTTGTAGACTTGGGTAGAGAAGATTTCTGTGATTCAGATAAAAACTCAACTTATTCAGTCCCTCCATAAATACAAAGTCTAGGTGTGTGGATGGTGATGATGACTCCTTACTGGCCATTTCCCTAGAACCCAGAGATATTTGAGTGTGCCAGTCACAATGAGGTAGTTTGAAGAGGGACTAATAGTATGGGCATGTTGGGACCAGAAAAGGGATTTTCCCAATGGTTCCTTAGTAGCTGGTGTGATAGGTAACAAGTTAGGTTATAATCATGTTGAGGGGCTGATGTTTGGTGCAAAAGAGGAGAGTGGGACTTATGGTAGTAATAGGAAAAAGTATGGTAGAAGAGAATTGGGCAACAGTATGTGAAAGGGATGGTGAGGTTGTGTTAGAGACAAACCATGTGAGAATGATTTTCTTAGAGAGGATGGTCATACAAACTTGTGGGTCTTTCCTATATCCCATACTTTGGAGACCTTTGGTCTACAAGTTTGCAATAAATGTAACAAAAAAAAGTTGAATTAAGTTTGCAAAACTTATATATATATATATATGTATATATATATAATATGTTAAAAAAACCCTTATATTCAATCTTAGTACCAATCCTATGTATTGGTTCCGAGGTAGAAGAATGTAAGGGCTAGGTAATGGGGGTTAAATGTCTTACCCAAGGTTACACAGCTAGGAAGTGTCTGAGGCCAAATTTGAATCCAAGACCTCTTGTCTCTAGGCCTGGCTCCTTAATATAATATTGAAAGGCAACTATGTGGTGCAGTGGAAAGAGTTTTTAAATTTTGTTTTGTTTTTTTGTGTGTCAGATGATTGACTTGACCTAAAATAATACTATATATTGCCCAAGTGGAAACAACTTGTAATGTTCCTTCATTAATATTTGTTCAGAGAATGAGAGAACTGAACTCAGCAATAGCAATGTAAGTGTAAACTTGGCCAAGGCAAAAAGGAACATAGAACACAAACTATTGCCTTGGCATCAGTGGATCTAGCACTGCGAAGATCAGATCTCATTGAAGAAAAAAAAATCACATTAAGAAACCCAAAAGATTTATGAGAATTAAAAAAAAGAATATGTATTTAAGAGTACTTTGGCCATATATAGACAAACAGGAATGAATTCAAGTATTCATGTCTTCCACTCTTTGAAGTTTAATCTTAGTAAAGTTGCTCTTTTAAATGATTCTTTTCTATAAAATTTTTCCTTTAGGGGAAGTCGTCTCCCATTTCTTGATATAGACAAATTGTCTTCCTATTCCTACTAAAAACAGTGGTGAAAAGCTTTTCACTATTGATTTGACCATTGATTTCTCATCTGAGCATTAGAAACATGAGTATTATCTTGATGTCAATGTGAAGTATACCTTAGGCCTAAAAAACAAACAGTGTAACCATGAGATTTAAGGGATACCAAAAGAAAGTTTCTCAAGGAAACCACTATACAATTCTCTTCTTTCACTTGAGTAATTCACTTGCACTCGAGAAATTAAGGCAAGGGTTAATTCACCAACAACTCTAAAAGATGTGGATGGCTTTATTTAGGGACTGGGAGACAAAGCAAGACAGTGTGGTATATGATGTTGAGTTATTGCCTAAAAAAACATTAATATAATAGGATTATTTCAGATTTTCTCTTTTCCTAGGATTTTTCAGTTAATATTAGAATTAAAATAAAGCATTGAATCAAGCAGCTTAGTGCAAAATAAATTATGCCAGGTTCAGCACTGAAGGCTTCTACATGGAATAGCTATTGACTCAAGCATATTAATTTATAAATCCTCTAGTTTCAGATTATTATCTATTGATTATCTGTTTTTATTTGCATTTTAAATATGTAAACAAAAAAGAAATGATTATAGTTTAATGATTACATCTTAAAAGAAGATATGTTCAGACTGAAGGAACTTCGTTGAAATAATAAAATAATAAAAATACTAAATTTAATTTTCCTTTGACATCCACAAGTTGTGGTTCTTCTTTTCCACTGAACTAAAACAAGAATCAAGTATAATCAACACTAGTCATTTTGATAGCATAATTGGTTTAGAGACTTAGACAATAGAAATGGTCTCTTTTTGTAAAAAAAAAAGAAAAAAGAAAAAGGAGTTTTAGAAGAGAAAAGAACTTATGTAAGAATACAAAAGGTCCATTCAGTAATTAATATATTTGCTATAAAATTAGCATTCATATTGCATTTTAATAATGCTTTTGGGAAGCAAGGTGGCACACTGGATAGAGTCCAGGATCCAGAGTTGGTAAGGCTCATCTGCCGAGTTAAAGTCTGGCCTCAGACTCTTATAGTGAACAACAACTTTATTCAATGCATAAAAGTAGATAAATATATCCTAATGTTAGTCTATATACAAGTCCTTTTCATTCATCACTCCTGGAACATTATTTCTATGTGACCCTATCTTCTGAAATTTTTCCTGATTCTCCCGAATGCTAGAGCCCTACTTCTCAGATCATAGTGCATTTAAGTACTTTGTTTATATTTATATTTATTTAGTTACTTTATATTTATACTATATATACTTGCATATTTATTTGTTTTCTCTCCTGCAATATAAGCTTCTTCAGAGTAGAGGTTGTTTTTACTTTGTATTTATACCTCTCGCAACCTAGAACAGCGCTTAATTTTTTTTTAATTTATTGATTTGTTCCATATGTCCCAGGTCCAAACATTCTCTGGTTTATGTCCATTACATAGTGGGTAAATTCAAAGAATGAAGGTCTTATTTAGCTTTCAATTCCCAAGGTGAATATTTAAATGACTACTTCAGCAACAAATTTCAAATTAATTCAACAAACATTTATTAAGGTCCTACTAGATATGAGGTACTATGCCACGAATTAGAGAAGAGACAAAAAGGAAGTAGGGTAGATGACATATGGACATTCAGATTCTAAAATCAGTGCTCCTTCCACAGTACCTTGCTGCTTGTCTTGGGACAAATGGAATTCTTCACCTTTCTATTACAAGGGGACAGATATTTTAATTATCTCTATTGAAGATGATTTAGGGGTGAAATGGGGCAGTTCATAGTTTATAATGATCACATTTAATCTGGATGTGAGAGAATCATGTGATTAAGAAGGTAAAAGAATTTACAATCAAGAAATATAAGGAAAGATTGAAGGAATTGGAAATGGTAGCCTATTAAAGAAATAGCTTCCTTTTAAGTAACAAAAATGGTAAAGGAAGAAAATTGGGTATATTGAGTAAAACTTTTGCTTAAAGAGAGGAAAGTGGGTAGTGTACTCAATAGAACAACAGATTTGATTCAGAAAACCTAAGTTCAAATTTGTCCCAAGACATTTCCTTGCTATACTGTGGCAAATCATTTAATCTGTTTTATTTTTTTAAAACCTTTACCTTCTGCCTTAGAATTGATACTAAGTATTGGTTTCAAAGCAAAAGAGCATTAAAGCAACAAAATAAAATAAAATAAAATAAAATTGGGGTCGAGTGACTTGCCCATGAGGTCAGATTTGCATCCAGGACCTTCTGTCTCCAGATGTGGCTCTCTATCCACTGCGCTACCTAGCTGCCACATTCGGTCTCAGGTTTTTTTTTTTTTTTAAATTCAAAGATATTTTATTTTCCCAATTACATGTAATAATCATTTTCAACATTTTCCAAAATTATAAGATCCAAACTATTTCTTTCCCTCCCTTCCAAATTGATCTGGGCCATACGTATATTATCATGCAAAAACACACTTCCATATTGGTCACTGTTGTAGGAGCACACTTATACAAAACCAAACCTCAAAATTAAATCATAAATACACTGATGTGAAAGATAGTATGCTTTAATTTACAGCTGGTTCTAATAGTCTTCAGGATTGTCCCAGATCCTTGCATTGCTGAGAGTAGCCCAGTTTTCACAGTTTGCCATCATACAATATTGCTGTGACTGGGTACAGTGTTTTTAGGGTTCTGCTTATTTCACTCTGCATCAGTTCATATAGATCTCATCAGCTTTTTCTGAAATCATCCAGTATATCATTTCGTATAGCATAATAATATTCCATTACCAACGTATATCACACTTTGTTTAGTCATTCTCCAATTGATGGACATCCCCTCAATTTGCAATTCATTGCTACCACAAAAAGAGCTGCTATAAGTATTGCTGTATGAGCAGGGCCTTTCCCCTTTTTTATTTTTCCTTTGAGATATAGATCCAGTAGGTATTACAAGATCAAAGGATATGTTCAATTTTATGGCCCTTTTAGCATAGTTAAAAATTGCCCTCCAGAATGTTTGAATCAGTTCACAACTCTACCAACCAACAATACATTTGTGTCCCAGTTTTACCACATCTCCTTCAATGTTTATCACTTTGCTTTTCTATCATATTGACCAATCTAAAATGTCTGAGGTGGTACCTCAGCATTGTTTTAATTTGCAATTCTCTAAAAGTGTGATTTAGAACATTTTTATATTATTACTGATAGTTTTGATTTCTTCATCTAAAAATTGTTTGTTCATATCCTTTGACCATTTGTCAATTGGATAATGACTTGTATTCTTATGAATTTGATTTGGTTCTCTTAGATTTGAGAAATTAGACCTTTATCAGAGAAGTTTGTTATAAAAATTTCTTCCCAGGTTCTTGTTTCCTTTCTAATCTTGGTTACATTGCTTTTGTTTGTACAGGAGCATATTAATTTAATATAATCAAAATTATTCATTTTATATCTTATCATGATCACTGTCTCTTGTTTGGTCATAAATTCTTTCCTACCCCTACATCTGCCAGGTAAACTATTCTATGTTCCCCTAATTTACTTATGGTATCATCCTTTTAAATCATATACTCATACCTTATCTTGGTATAGGGTGTAAGATATTGGTCTTAGTTTCTGCCATAATGTTTTCCAACTTTGGCAGTAGTTTTTGTTAAATAGTGAGTTCTCATCCAAAAAGCTGTGATCTTAGTTTGTTAAGATTATTTACTCCTGTATATTGTTTATCTAATCTGCTCCATTGATCTACCATTTTATTTCTTAGTAAGTATCAGACTGTTTTGATGCTTTACAGTACAATTTGAGATCTGGTACTCCCAAGTCACCTTCCTTAACATTTTTAAAAATTAATTTCCTTGATATTCTTGACTTTTTGGTCTTCCAGTTAATTTTAATTTTGTCATCATTTTTTCTAGTTCTTTAAAATAAATGTTTGGTAGTTTGATTGCTATGACTCTGAATAAATAATTTAATTTAGGTAGAATTGTTATTTTTATTATATTAGCTTAGCTTCCCCACAAGCAATTAACATTTTTTCAGTTGTTTAGATATAACATTATTTATGTGAAAAGTGCTTTGTAATTGTGTCCATATAATTTCTGTTTCTGGTCAAGTAGATTCCAGGTATTTTATATTGTTTAGAGCTATTTTAAATGGAATTACTCTTTCTATCTCTTGTTGAACTTTGTTGGTAATGCTGATGATTTATGTGAATTTATTTTGTAGCAATAATTATTTCAACTAGTTTTTAAGTTGAGTCTCTAGGATTCTCTAAATATACCATTATAGCATTTGTGTGAAGATAGGATTAACTCTCCCCTTATCTATTTTTTAGCTAATCAAATCAAGAACTTAAAGTATCCTTACTTACCATTAAGTATGATAGTTCACAAGTCAATAACTAGAGTAAATGATAACTCCAAAGGCCACTGCCCCACCCCACCCCCAACCTCTTTGGGCAGTGCTAGACAAATTGCAAGACTGCCATAGACTTCTGTGAAGAAGGAGGAGTGACAGGAAGTGATATGGAAAAAACGGGTATAAAAAGAAACCAACATGGTCTACCATGCATTCCTTTCCTGGCTTCTAGAGAGATTGGTTCCAGAGATTTCTTTTCTGGCTTGAAGGAGACCTTTTCCCTGGATCCTGCATCTGCTTGTTTGGTGTGTGACCAAGATTCCTGTCTTAGCTTTGAAGGAGGATGCATTGATGGAACCCTAGTTGAAGACACCAATGGGACTTCTGGCTAAGGATTGCCAGGAAATCCATGTGGAGATAAAGTCTTAGAGAAGCCCTGCCGGGGCTGAGCCTGCTTTCTCAGGAGAAGGGCTGGTAGGCTTATTTGAATCTGTCTCTTTATCTACATTTTTTCACTTTCACTTGTTCCACCTCTTTGTAAATAAAGCTGCTAAAAGTCATTTTGATTTAAGCTATAATATTTTAAAATCAGCGACCACAATATTACTTTAGCATTCTCATGTTTAGCATAAAACCTAAATTTAAACTCTTACATCTCTAAAGAGTGATAGTTTAGTTTCCTCATTGCTTACTTTTTCCTCCAATTTTTTTTATTCTTATTGCTAAAGCTACCATTTCTAGTACAATATTAAATAATAGGGGTAATAATGGACACCCTTGCTTCAGCATTGATCTTAAGGGGAAGAATTCAAACTTATTAACTTTACAGATGATACCTGCTAATGATTTTAGGTACACAATACTTATCATTTTAAGAAGTTCCTTAAATGACAACATTTATTCCTGTGCTTTCTAATTTTTTTTAATAGGGACAAGTATTGTATTTTGTCAAAGGCTTTTTCTGCATCTATTGAAATAATCAAATGACTTCTGTTAGTTTGGTTATTTGATATGGTCAATTATACTGATAGTTTTCTTAATATTAAACCAGTCCTGCATTCCTAGTATAAATTCCATTTGGTCATAGTGCATGATCCTTGTTATATATTGCCGTAGTCTCCTTGCTGGTATTTAAAAAAAAATTAGCATCTATAACCATTAATGATACTGACCTATAATGTTCTTTCTCTGTTTTTGTTATTTCTGGCTTGGATTCCAGTACCATATTTGTGTCATAAAAAGAATTTAGCAGGATTCTTTCTCTGCTTATTTTTCCAAGTAGTCTATATAATATTAGGATTAATTGTTCTTTAAATATTTGATAGAATTCATTTGTAAATCCATCTGGCTCTGGGGATTTTTCCTTAAGGAGTGCATTGATAGTTTATTCAATTTCTTTTTCTGAGATGGGATTATTTATTGGTCTCAGTTTTTACTGCAAAATCAGGATAACAGCACAAATCTCTCAGGACTGTTATGAGGATATAATGAGATAGTATTGCAAATCTTAAAGTGCTATGTAAATGTTAACCATTTAAAATATTAAGTTAAAAATATTAACTTTTATTGATAACTAAGTAATGGTTAGAAATAAACAGATAGAAGATATTTAGTTTTCAATAAAAGCCAAACCAAACCAATAATCTCCTAACATAGTGATGGCAAACCTATGACACACAAGTCAGCACTGACACAGGTAGCCATTTTTGATGACACATGGCCACGTGTGGCCA
The DNA here is from genome assembly GCF_016433145.1 of Gracilinanus agilis. NCBI lineage: Eukaryota > Metazoa > Chordata > Mammalia > Didelphimorphia > Didelphidae > Gracilinanus > Gracilinanus agilis. Next base: position 122,649,470 of record NC_058133.1, read on the forward strand.
TGAAGTATGGGGCCACATGCTGAGGATGAAACATTTGCTATAGTGTAGTGTAGACATTTTGTGCATTATAGGTGACAATTCTACCTATATTAATTTACCTATTTTGATTTATTAAATATAGTTATATATTACAAGTATACATTTCTGTTATTTAAACTGTAAATATTGCAAAATTATTGTTTTTTTCTTGAAGTGACACGCTGAGTTATGCTCAGGTTTTTGGCGAATTTTGACACACCAAGCTCAAAAGGTTGCCCATCACTGTCCTAACAGATATTCAGAAATAGAACAGTGCCTCTGAAAGCAATGAGTTCTTTCTCTCTGGAGGACTTCAAACAAAAGATAAATGGCAACTTGTTGTGTGTCTTGTTTAGGGGACTTTTGTTCATGGATGGGTTGACCTAGGGTTCTTCCCAAGTTCCTTTTCTATTCCAGGATTCTGTAATTTGAGAGGAAAGAGAGCATTGACACTTGAGGGGATCAAGGGAGATTGAGGTAGGCTCTTTGAAGGAAGATAAGGATTCTGAGTTAGGAGATAATGCATACAGGGTATGAGGGAAATTTGAAGAAATGCATACAAGTGAAAGATATATAGCTGGCTAAGCTTGGGAAATAACTCAGAATAATACACTCCTTCTGGGACATAGAGTATTTCAGAAAGGGAAGTAATTTGAAATAGAATAGGAAATGTAGATTGCAGCTAGATTGTGAAGGTGAAGCATTTGTGATTATGAAACATTAAATGCTAGACTGAGGTAAAAGGGAGCCACTAAAGTGTTTGAGCAGGGCATAGTCAAATCAAACTTCTGCTTCATTTACAATCATCAGTAAAGGGGAATAATTTTTGAATATGGCACTCAAGTGAATCTACAATCTCAGTTCACAATGACTTTTCACAACAGAATTTCTGTATCATAGTCTGTGCCACAAAAACAAAAAAGTAAATAAATTTATACCATTTTACAGTGGTTTTGTATTGTATCCTCAACTAGATCTTAAGTTACTCAAGTACAGTTGTAAGGTTTACTTCTACTGTAATCTCTTTAGTGCCCCTTTTGTACCTGCTACTTTCAGAGCTAGACTTCTAGCAGATACATAACAAATACTTGCACTCCTGAAAAAATAGTGTAATATTATGGAATGGAAAAATAAATCATTCCAGGTAAAGGGAAAAGGAAATTAGAATAATATGTTGCAATTTAGGAATTATGAATTTCAAATCTGAAATAACAAAACATTTTCTTGTGCTATTCTCTCACACATAAATGCTTTCATTTAAAATATTAGTTCCACAAAAAAGAAAACTAAACAGAAGTATGGCAAAGTTTCTAATTGTTCTTCAAGTACTAAAAACTTTAGTTAGCATCCTCTCTCGGCCGTCTAGTATTAGGGAATAACCGAGACACAGCATAGAAGAGTTAGGTATATAAGGTAGTAATTCTTCCATTCCAGAGTTATGTTATAGGCATCTCCTCTGGGGTGGAAAGTTTATGCCCACATCAAGATGGAGTTTGCTTTTCTAGGTCATAGAACCCGGCACTTTGGAAGTGCAACATATCCTTCTTTTTAATTCCATTCTATTCAAAAGTATTTATTTAGCATGTACCATAATGTTCCAAGCACCAGTGCTACTTACTCAGACAGCTAGGTATATTAGTAGATAGAGAACTTGACCTTATTGGAGTCTGAAAGACTGATGTTTGAATCTGGTTTCAGACACTTTTCAGCTGGGTGACCCCAGGCAAGTCACAGAGTCTGACTTCTTCATTAAGATACAGGAATAACACTACCTACCTTTTATGATTGTTATGATGACGAAGAAGTGATAATATTTGTAAAGTGTATTTAAAATCTTAGAATTCTATATAAATGCTAGCTATTTTTATTACTACTTATTATTTGGGATATAAGACAAGAGTGAAAAAAATAAGTATACTTGAATCTAGGTGATTCAGTGGATAGAGAAGTAGACCTGAAGATGAGAGATCCTGGTTTCAAATCTAGCTTAAGATACATTTTAGCTGTGTAATCCTGGACAAGTAACTTAACCCAATAGCCTAGCCCTTACCACTCTTTTGGATTGCAATCAATATTTATTACAGATTCTAGAATATAAGGCAAAAAAAGGTTTAACTACAACTACCTCCATGGAGATTAAATTCTATTGTGTTGAAATGAAAGTCAATAAATGAATGCAAAATATCAAGAAGTAAACTCGATAATAGTAAACCTATTGAAGTTTAGGCAGGCACAAGGTAATTTCCATCTTTGCTCTGCGTAAAAGAACATATAATTAGAAATATAGAAATGAATAATATTGGGGAGGGGAGAAGGAGAACTAAAGTAATGGATAAAGCTTTCTATTTAAATATTATTAATTCTTCTAGCACTTGTTTATAAGTAGATGCTGCTGAGTTGAGGAAAAATGGGAAAGGGAAAATTGAATTTTCATTTTGTTAAAACATTCTTTTCCATAATTTATGAATAATTTCTCCAAGGTCCCATGGAAGAAAAAATTTAGTTTCGTCACTGTATTAATTCAGAAAAGTTTGAGTAAAACTTAAAAACATTTAAATCAATGTAACCCCAAAACTTTATCCTTTGTCCTGATCTTTAATAATAATAGCAAACATCATATAAAATTTTTGACTTTTGTAAGACACTTTTGAAATAAATGCAATTTGATCCTCACAATAATATTTTGAGATAAGTTTTATTATTGCCTCAATTTTACAAATGAGGAAACTGAGGCATTAAGAAGTTAACTGACTTGCTCAGGGTCATACAAGTAATTAGTGGTATTTGAAGAGAGATTTTCCTTACAGATTTCTTACCTCCAAAAGCTCTGTCAATATGCACATAGAGAGGCAGAACAGTTTTGATGGTTAATTTTTGGTAAAAATAATTAATGTTACTTGTTTACATGACAACATGGACAGCTAAGGACAATTATTCCAATAACTTGATCATGATCATGAAGAAAAATTGTACTGATCAATTTGAACTTTAATGGTTCTGGGAATCTTTTGTAGGGCATGATGGAAGTGATGGTGAAGTGTGTGTGTGTGTGTGTGTGTGTGTGCGCGCGCGTGCTTGTATGTGTTTAGACACAGTTTACTATCTCCATTACAGTGACAAGGACAGACATAAAGATTTAGCAATTGTGTGTGTGTGTGTGTGTGTGTGTGTGTGTGTGTGTGTGTGTGTGTGTATAATGGATAAAGTATTTTACTCTGAAGATAATACCATATATCTTAAGTTGAAGGGGAAATATGTGGACTTTCATATTTACAAAGTTGGCACTAGTGGCATATTTCATTACTAACTTGAACATTTTAAGTATTATTTTTCCATAGTCTGTTGCCAACAGTCACATCTTCTTTAAACAAAACTGATGTAATTGAAGGAAAGGAAATAGGGCAAAGACTCCTTCCTATGGAGCCTAATGTAATAGAATCAGATTTGCTACTCCATAGTTAATAAGGATCTAAAATAAGCACAAATTACTCACTTGGATTGTCTTGATATTGCCAAAATTGAGTAATAATTTTTAGATGATAAATGTTTTAAGAGAAAGTTTTAGCTCATTCTCTTGATTATTTCCCCTTGAGAAATAAATTGTTATTGGTAAAAATGATGTCACTGGACATTGTCCAGATGTCACTTTGAAGAATATACTCAGAAACAAAGTCCTATAAAAATGTTAATGTCAAAAACCCATGCAAGATCTATATTATATATGTCGGCTGGTATAACTGGTCATGATTATATTTTCCTTATTATTAGTCTTCTGACTATTTTTCAAGTCAAAAATGTTGACCAAAATTCTGTTAAGCTTCAAGACACCCATAAAAGTGACCAATTCAAAAGGGTTTTAGAAAGTGCATGACATTAATTATACCCGGCACTCCTGTGCTGCTTATGAGATTGCAGGTCATCAGTTACACTGAAAAAGGGACTGAGCCTTCTTATCGTTTTGGGAGGCAGGGATCCACTCTAGTCAACAGGGAACTCCTAAGTCTAGGGAAGCTACATTCAGTTATCATGGTGACTGTCATTTTAACAATTGTGCAAGTGCATCATTCACTGTAGGTGACTAGAAGCAGATGAAGGGGGTTTGAAAAATGGAAGAATCTTCCTTGTCTCATGTCTCTCTGATAACCAGGCAGGCTGCAGAGCATGAAAGATTAGGACTGCCCAATTCAAACCAGAGCACGTAGCTACCATCTGGGCATTTTAAAAGTAGGACACATGAAATGCTCAGATGTATCCCCCAACAGGGTGCAATAATACAGCAGTAAAAAGAAAACTACAGTGAACTATGGCCACTTCTATACTTGCGATCGTTCTCGTACAAGAAGGGGCAATGGTTTTCAAAAGCCTTTACTTGGGTGCATCTTAACTGCACCTATATTTAGTTTACGGATGGCTTTACGGTCTTAATAGCAGGATGGTATGTAGACATCTACATCAGATGGAACTTTCCTCGTGGAAAAGGGGAATGGCAAAAAAGCTTTGGAATGGATCTGCGGAAAGATCATAAACTTGGGAGTCAGGAGACCTTGGCTCCAGGGTATACTATCTGTGGGAGCTTGCTATTTGTGTATTTTGTTGAGCAAGTCACTTCTTGTTTCCAACCTCAGTTTCCCTAGTTGTAATTTAGGGCTAATAATACCTGTATTATTTTACTTTATAAGATTTTTATAATTGCTTAATAAACCTTAAAGCACGGCATGAAGGCGAAGCAGAAATATAACTTTTCAAAGATCTGGACATCTCAGTAGCTCAAATGAAAGGGCTTATTTGAATCTCAAACTCTAAAACAGTCTTTTGTTTTTGTTAATAATTATTGATTTTTTTTAAAAAGAAGAAAACATCAAAGCAGAACTAATTCAAGCACATTATTTTTGAAACTGTCATGTGTAGATACTGTCAAAATTATTGAAGAGAATTATAATATTTATATGTAAATATGGTTAAATTTAAATATATATTTAAGATTTTTAGAAGTAAATATCATTTAGAAATAAATAGCCTTTTAAGAATAAAGAGCATTTATATTTTCTTGTTAGAGTTTTGCACTTCTGGGGAGGGGTTTGATCAAAATCTCTGTGCTTCTGCAATCTCCAAAAAGTAGCTATGCAATTGCTAATTTAGAATAAAATTTCAAAACCATAAAATCAGTTTCTTCTACTTGTGTCTATTTTGCCATGAGTGAATATGTTTTACAGAAATTAATGTCCTATATATTGGAATACCCATCTCCAGATTGTCAATTTAATGTAAATATAAGAATTACAAAATGAAGAGATTCTGTTTTATAAAGCCACAATTTAAGCATTTCATTTCTGTGAAAAAATAAGCTTTTTTAAAGCAGTACTTTTTAGAGAGATGTAAATAAGAAGTTACAAGGTAGAGAATAGAGAAGGGAAATATTTTCTTTGCCACACAATAAGGATTATAAATTCATTAGTTAATTATTAGTGACTATTATTTGTCAAAGGTCATTTCAGACTGTCATTCTACCTTAAGTAGGTGTATGACACCATGAGGATATGAGAATAAAAGAACTGATAGCAATATATTTTTAGATAAAACATGACTCAAAGAGAATTTGTCCATTTAAATGCCTTTGTTCCTACCCTAAATTCCTAACAGATTTTAATAGGAAATATCTAGATTTTTCAGGAATTCTCCAAAGAGTTCTCCAATCTGTCCTTATGAATTATCTTTTATTCCAGCCATTGCTTTAGAATTCTTATTAGCCAATCTAACCATTCAAATTACCCTGTATATTAAAATATTGAATAAATAGCACATACTGTTAATTGGCCACCTGGGGTTCAAAGAGTGGAAAAGTGGAGTGAGTTAATGTCAGAAGACTATAATATGCCAAAAACATATTGACCACACTATTTCACAAGATTTAAAATCATTCTCTCCTTTCATGGGCTGCACATATCCCTCCTTCCCACCCTACAACTGTCTCTGAGAGCAATTTAATTTTTAAAAGGAATTTATTCTTAACAGATGTGATAATTCAGCAACAGGGAGTTGGATAGAGAAACTCCTCTAACAACTTTAATTTCTGAGTATTACAAGAATCTATTTCATTGAAAGATAATTATCTGTTCACTTAAAAAATTCTAGCATTCAAAGTGACATGCATATTGTGTGACGACAAGGCTGGACACTTAACTGAAAAGTTTTGTGAGACCCATTATTCTTGACTTGGATTGAAATTTTTTCTTCTCTCTAAGAGACAGATCTGCTATAATAAAAACTTTTTTTCCTCCTAAATGACATGGATTTCCTGCTTATAAAGTGCTATTTGAAAGGTCTTCCTTTTCATAACTTGAGTTACTTGAAGAGAAATTACATAGCATTTTTGTTTGTATGGCAAAAAATAAAAGAGTTGATCAAATGTTTATTGAATATCCAATATGTGCCAGGCTCTTTGTTAAGTCCTGGGCATACAATGTAGAGTAGGGGAAATCTCTGCTCTCAAGGGACTCATAGAACAGGAGAAGATGACATTTTATCATAGGAACATCTGATATAGATAGTATCCACAAGATGAAAAATAAATGGCTTGATTTAATTTTTTAAAAAGTCATTTAATCAGAATAGTTAAGTGGTTCTTTGGTGGATAGAGCACCAGCCTGGAGTCAGGATGACGTGGGTTCAAATTTGACCTCAGACACTTCCTAGCTATGTCACCCCTAGACAAATCACTTAACTCCAACTCCCTAACTCCAATTGCTCTTAATAAACACTTTTCATTCATTAAACAGGAAAGTTGAAATGAAATAATTCATGCAAAGTGGTCTAAAATACAAAAGAAGTTAACAACCCCAGATCTGTTGTCTTTCCATTGTATAAACAAGTTTGATGCAATACTACTCATCCTTCTGACAAGTTCTGTGGCTATCAGCTAATTCTTGTAACCACTTCTAGTTAGTTAAAAGATCAGCCATGCCTCAAAAATTTTAAAATATTTTGTATATGATATCTGATTTGAGCCTTTCAGTAACTTTGAAAGGTATGAACTATAGGAATTATTATAGACATTTTCCAGAGATAGGCATTAACCAGGGACTTGACTAACTTGATAGAAGTATTGGGGGTGGGGGAGCCTTTGTTTGCAACTGCTTGTACCTAATGAGAGTGTGAACAAGACCATTAGCACCATTAGGAGTTGCCCCCATGAAACTTTAGCAAAAGCTGGAAGCCTGGAGGGTCTAAACCTATTCATCTGGAGGGAGCTGGAAGAGTGACTCCTCTATGAGTTATGATTTTCCATAAATATATTGGATAGGAAAGAAAGCAATTGGAATAAAAAAAATATATAGAGAGAGGCAGTATAGTGTAGTGGAAATACTTCTGAATTTGGCATGACTTGTAAGATTAAAGTTTATTCAAATGAATCCAAATTGTGGATATGCAACTTAAATTGCTAGATGACTTTAAATTTTATAATGTATATGGGACTTTATTTCCTCATCTATAAAATGATAAATTAAAGTTGACCTAAATGATTATTAAAACCTAATTATGTTATAAATCCATTAACAACTATGAATAGGACTAGAAATCATTTTATTTTCATAACATCAAGACCTATCATTTTAGGTCCTCTTAGATTGTTCATTTGACCTCTCCTTTTTCCTTCCTGCCTGATTGTACACATCCAAGTGATGCATTGGAGAGATCACTAAGCTTAGAGTCAGGATCTAAATTCAAAGCCTACTTCAGACACATTGGCTATGTGACCTTGGATAAGTCATTCAGTCTTTATGTAATTCATTTTCCTCCTCTGTAAAATAGGGACGATATTTGCAACTACCTTATTAAGTTGTTGTAAGGATCAGATGAGATAATTCCCACAAAGTATTTTGTCTAACAGAGTTCTATATAAATTCTATCTGTTATTATTATTATGTTATCTGAATCCCATCTATCCTTTAAGTCACAGATCAATTCATAACTCCTCTACTGAGCCTACTATGAAAACTTTGAGCTGTAATAATTTCTCTAAACTCCTATTAAATTACTACTTCTGGAATTTATTCATGTTCTGTCTCATTACTATTTTTCTGCCTTTATTATTGTTTTCAGTTTTTAACTTTGTTTTTTTTTTTGGTCTTGTTCTCTAACTAGACCATAAGCTCTTTGGGGGCAGGAGTGATGTTTTATATTTCTTTATATATTCTACATTGCCAACTATACTGACTTGCATATAATAGATACCTAATAACAGCTAATTATTTGAATGAATTAGACTACCTAGTTACTTCAGTTTCTGTCTGATCCTGTAGTAATGAAGAATTGGCCAAAGACTCAATATAATGCATTCTGATGTATTAGTTGAAAAGAAAAATCTGAATAGAAGTTACAGTTTGAGTAGGAACCAGAATATGAATATAAGCCAGTTCTTGCTCACAAAAAGGACTACAGGACCACGATCAAGTTCAGTGGTGGCCATAATTGTCCATTAAGTTTTAATTTATATGCCTTATTAATATTCATGTCTGTAAACCAAATAGGACAATCTGTTCTGCTGTTGTTGCTTTGTTGGTAGGTAGGTTTTACTTTTTTTTTTTGTTGTTGCAGGGCAATCTTTCTTTTGAAGTATTTTTGTTCGGGGAAAAATGAAAAAGACAAGAAAAGAAAACTACTTGTTGGTATTAAATTTCTTTCTCTGTAGGTTAAATAGTTCATCTGCTAATGTTATTTCTATTTAATCACAACAGAAAGATGCTTTTCCATTTTTCTGATGAACATTTTTCTTCTATCCTTTGTAATATTGAACTATGTCAGCCATTTCAGAATTCCACAAAATTTAGTATTTGCTTATTTTTCATTTTTGTGGTTTAGTTGCTTCAGTCAATGATGTGACTTTATTTGGGGTTTTCTTGGGAAAGATAACAGAGTGGTTTGCCATTTCTTTTTCCATCTTGTTTTACAAATTAGGAAACTGAGGCAAAATGGTTAAGTGATTTGCTCAGGGTCACATAACTAGTAACGATCTGAGGCTAGATATGAACGCAGGAAAATGAGACTTTTTGGCATTAGACCCAGTACTACATCCATTGCATCACCTACCTACCCCTTTATTTTTCATAGAGAAGTGTAATAAATATTTACAAAATAAACTCTTTTTAAATGAATGAATGATTGGAGTGAATGAATGAGGGAAGCAACAGGGTTATCATGACTAGTCTCGCCTACTCTTATAGGATATAGTGGAAAGAATACAGATTTTGAGGCAGGAAGAATGTGTTTTGCAAGTTGTGCTATATACTAGCCATATAACTTTGGACAAGTCATTTCCTGATTTTCATATTGAGAAAGTTCAGTTTAGATGAAATCTCAGATTTTTCTGAAGCTCTAGTTTTTATGATAATATTCCGAGTTCTTTGATATGTTAGAAATAGCCTGTCTTTCTCAGTTTTATCTCTGGTAAAGCTAAAAGCATTAGGATGATTACTTTGAGTGGGCTTCCTATGTATGCTCAAGATAGAAGCAGAACAGGTGTCTTTGGAAATTCTGTGGAATGATCAGTTTTTCTAGTTGTGGCTAGTTAAAAGAGTAGAAACTCCCTAAAACCAGACGAAAATAAGACTTTCAATGGATCCTCCAAATAGTCTTCAAATTAAGTCAGTTGAAAAATAATAATTCCATTTTATTAGGTATAGGCCAATCTCTCCTTTCACTTTGTGTTCTATTTAGGCTTTTTTTGTATTCACAGAAAGATCTGTAAACACACGATATGAGCGGACACCTGTTATGTATAGCCTCTGTGACTCTGGATGCTGAGTTTAGAAAATACTTCTGTAAGGGTGCAGAGAATGAGAGTAAAACATTGGTTGGGGCTTTTTACTCTGGCAAACTACCAAAGGGGACAACACTCTTGACATTATAGAGAAAAAGAAAGGAGTTTTCAAGACACTTTCTACTTCCATACTTGTTCTCTTGTATGCTAGGTTGCCTGCCATTACGTTTATGTAATTCTGACAGTGTTCTTAATGACACACTAACAGATTGTAAAACACGCTGCTGGCATTTACTTGTTTTTTATATTTTTAAAACAATGTCCTTCATGTAACAGTAGTTAAGCGCGGCAGAAGGACATCATTAGAGCCATGGTTAAACTGTAATTTACACCATTAGGAAGGCAGGAGCAATTTTTATTGCCTGGCAATTTTCTTGCTGAAATATTTGGACCATATGGCTCAATTTGTGTAATAACCTTAATTTCAGCACCCTTCAGGTCTGCCTCCATCTCCTACGGAATGGTAAAATGCGGTTTAGCAGAAAAGGCAACTGTCTATACTTAGAGAGTTGAGATTAATAACATGTCACGTCCTGTTTTTGGTGAAGGAATTCGAACAGCAGCCAGATGGTATCTCTACAAATAACTGTCAGGGGTCTTGATCTAATCAATACAATGTATTAATACATCTCCCTTTGCCGTTTCTCCAGGGGCTGGTGCACAACATCTGGAAAGATTGGGGGGGCCCGCCAAGTAGAAAGCTGATTCTTTTCAGAATCAAACTGAGCCCAATTAATTTTTCATGTATCCTTGATAACTGTTTCATAATGAGCTATGCGTCTTGACGGATTTGGGGTTGGCAGAGAGGGCTGCCCATGCTTCCTATCCCCATTCAGTCCACTTATAGAAACCAACCCATTAATCAAGCTATCTGGCATAAAACTGAAATCTCAGCTCAGCAAGAGATCAATAACCATCCTAAAAAAAACACAGAACCAGACTCTAATGGGCACAGGTATCCAGCCATGACATTAGTAATTGCTTTAGCAAAAATAAAACTCAGTATCGTAATCACCCAATAGGAACTTATACTATAAAATTCATTACTTGTACCTTGTCAAAAAGTAACATTTACATCCGTTAAAAACATATGGTAATTTTACTATCTAGAAGTGGCTATTATCCTCTCAAGTTAGACAACACTTCTCCTGAACAGATTCAAAATCTCTGGTTTTGAAACTCTAATATTTAATAATCCAAGTATCACATAAATTGCTCAAAAATGACTTCTTATATTCATTCTTAATTCAAAGCACCTTGGGGACTCCTAAATACTCTTCTTAGCCCAGCTACATTTGAAACAAAGTGAGTTTGATGTGGTGAGACGACTCGAAGGTAATTTATGACATCTGCAATGACCTGGGCAAGAGAGAGACATTGATAATTCCTGCTATCTCTCCAAATACATGGGTTAGTTTGATGGTCAAATGGGGTCAGATTCTACTACTGCTCTGTTGACTTAATGGAAAAAAGATTCTAATTTACCTTATAAAATTTTGCCACTTTTCCAGTTTCCCATTTCCCCCACTCATGTTCATTGACCAAATCCAGCTGATTCATCTTACTCTTTTTTTAAAAAAAGAAATGTCTTTTGGCTTGGCTTAAATTTTCCTAGTTCAGATCCAACTTTATTTCTGAAAGAAAGAACTGAGAAGGGAGTGGGAGGGAAGAAACCCATTGATAATTTTGTAAATCACTTCTTATTGGCTTGACAACAGGTAGAAACTTGTTTTGGCATGATGTAAGATTGAGACTGATTAGAAGTGACTCCCAGAATGTACAGCCAAATGGATGGTCATCTATTGGCTGAACATTTATATTAGACTTTGCCAACATCAGGAAAAGACCCAAGGAGTAATCCAGGAATTTTAAGAAGGTGTGGCATTTATCCATTTTGAGACTATGAGTAACTTTATCTTATTTTCATACTCAGTAGTCTAGGAGAAATAGCTTAGAGTTAGAATACACGAGTTCTGGTTCTAGATCTTTCTTACTATCTAACTAGCACATATTGGGTAGATTATTTAAATAAATATGTATATATTTGTTAAGTCCCTACTATGTGCTAGGTGTTGTTCTATGTGCACTGAGGATATGAAAGAAGGCGAAAGATAGTTCCTGCCCTCTAGGATCTCACACCTCATGACTCCATTTGCCTGTTTATAAAATGAAGAGATTAAATCCTATATTATCCTCTCATCATAAAATCCTTTTAATAATAATAATCTATACAAAAGCACATTGAAAATGAAAGTTCCACATAAATTTAAAAAAATACAGACTTGAATAGAATGCCCAATTTGAATTCAGGAAGACTTCAGGCCAAACCATGGCTTAGATACTTATTATAGGGAACTGTCCTAGAGGGACGTGAGATGTTACAACCCACCTAGGAACTCCCCAGGGCCAGTAAAGTACAAAACCTTTGGTTTGTAAAATCGCAATTTATTTTATAAAGGGAGTAAGGAAAACTGGTAGGCAAGACCTTAACCCTCTTAGAAACTAAGCTCCACCCAAATTCTACACCTCCTGCAAAAGGAGAACCTTCTGTTTCTTCTCTGGGCCCTGCCTACAGCTCCCTGATATTACCTAAAAAACCCCAATGCTATCTGACTCTAACCTGATCTATCCACTAGAGATTAACAAAAAAGGAAAAGGGAAAAAGCCTGGGTTTGACTGCTCTAAGTAACCCAAAGTCCCAGATGAAAATCTCTGGATTACCTTGGCCAAAGAGGATTTCTGGAAATGGTCTCTGGCAGAAGATCTCTATACTCAGGATAACAGTTTTCTCCAAAGGAGATCATCAACCTAGGAATCAAATAACCTCTCCATGAAATTGTGACTAACTTGGGAGAATCTCTCAGAGCAAAACCTTCTTTCAGCTTGATGAAAAAGCAAAGCAGAGAGTCAAACCTTCCTTCAAGGACAGTTGAAATCCAAGAAGGAAGAGTGACAGTTCAAACAGTCACCCTCCCACAATTCCTTTCCTCCATCCTAGAATCCTCTCCCAGGGTTTGTATCAAAATTCCCTTCTTTTAGCTACTCCACGAAATCTCTCTATCCTTAACTTATTCCTACACTGTGTGATCCTGGGAAAATCTCTTAGATTCTCTTATCCTTGATTTCCTCATCTGTAAAACGAGGGAAATAATAGCATCTACTTCATAGACTTCTTGTGAGGATCAAATGTCATAACTTGTAAAGGTACTTTACAATCTTAAAATGCTATATAAGTGCTAGCTATTATTATCAGGATTATTAGCTATTACTAATGCCTCCTATTTACAGAGCACTTTAAGGCTGACAAAGCATTTTTCTTTCAACTACCCACTGAGATACTTCCATCTCCATCCTACAGAAGAGGAAATTAAGATTTGGAAAAGTGACATCTTGCCCATGGTCCCAAAGCAGGTAAGAATCAGACTCAAGATTCAAACCCAGTTCTCCTTATTCTACATCCAGTGCTCATTCAAAAGTGTCACATTGCTTGAAGAAGCAACAGGTTTCCATCTTCCCTTTTCTTTGCTCAAGTTCTTGCTTTTAGAAATGTCCTATGAGTGGTCAGTACTCAAAGGGAAGCTGGGTGACAGTAGCCCAGAAACCTATCTTAGCAATGGCATTAAAAAGCTAAATCAATTCATCAACCCTGAAATTGTGGGAGCTACACTCCATGGCACCCACAGTTTTCTATTTGTGTGAAGCTATGTATCAAAATATTCAATTTATGCAAACTCAAGCTTTCTCTGAGACAAAGACGGAAGACACTTGCTATTCTGGGGCCTCCCAGTTCATGGGTATAATCAACAATGTCAGCAGTTCCAACCTAGTCATATCCAGGCAAGGCACTAACAAGATGTTGGGCCTTACAAGGTACATTCTGATAAAATGATTCATTTGCAAACCTATCACACATGCACTCACAGGTGGTGGGTGTGGGTCATTTCATTTGAATTAAAAAGCAAATGTCTCTCTACATGAGAGGTCACTAGCTGGTGTAAGTTAAAATCTTTTCTCTGTTTGGCATAATTAAAAGATTCTGACAGTGGTCCCAGTCATTTAAACATTGCAGTATTGTTCTAATATTTTTCTAGGCTTCAGAAGCTCACAATTGTTTGGCCCAATCAAATCTGGGAACACTGGAGAAGTTATCACCCATCAAGGTAATTACTTTCAAGTTGAAATAATTACTCTATCAATGTTAATGGTCTTTCAACTTCAATAAAGCACTCACCTGCCGATAATCACGGCTAACCTCTTGCTCTAATGCAATTCCCTCTCTATTTAGGAGGTTATATTACAGCCGTTACAGTGGTCACTTGTCCTGAACAGCTGCTGAATTTCACTTTGATCGGCTGTGAACCATAAAAAAATTAGTCATCTGTGTATGATTTCCCCCTAACCCAGAAGCCCTTGCAGAGCTAAGGATATGATCTCTTGGCTGTAATAGAGGCCTTCGGGGGCAGCCATCTTGTCTTAGGTAGTGGCTACCGTCCACTCGTGACAATAGCACAGTCGTTCAATTAACTTCTGCCCTTTGCTGCCATTTACAGCTTTGTATCTCTGCTAAGTGGAATAGATGTGGAATTTATGGCCCAGGCGTGTTATTATGTGGAATATTTCGTTTATTCTCCTATCTTTTTTCTCATAATATCCTGTGGGGTTCTTAAATGAATGAATGGGGTTTTGTTATAACTTAATAAAAGCACTGAAAAGAATGAAAGGTTGGATCCTTGTCTTTCTCCCCACATACAGAGTCATCTTAAGATATTGGCATCATAAGCACATTTGCTCATATAAGGGGCAACCAAGATAAATTCCTGTCCTGGGACTTGCCATGGTATTGTCCTGAGGGAAAGGAAGAGGGATGTTAAGCCTGGTTGATGCTCAAGTGCACAGCACAGGACTTTGGGCAATCAAGGCAGCCTGGGCTGGAGGAAGGAGATGCTACAGCCCTTGCCAAGAAAGGCAAAAGGAAGACATTACTGGTCTAGAGAAGATGTAGACGAGATGAATTCCGGGCCAACCTAAGCTTCTTATAATGAATATCCATGTGCCTGATAATACCACAGGATGTGGAAAATCTTTTACAGATGAGGAAACTAAGGCCCAGAATTATTAAATGACTTACCTAGGACTACTATATAGGTTTCCATTTATTACTTAGAAAGCAGTTTTTTTAAAGATAATGGGAAATAATAACCAGCACCACTCTTTTCATACTTTAAACTTCTGTGTTTATTTGGCTATTTTTACCATTTCTTTTCTCTTTACCTATTTATAATACTAATTGGGTTCACTATAAATACATGTGATCTAATCTTATTGCATCCCTTACTGCTGCTTGATAACTTTTTTTTGCATAGTGCCTGGCCCGTAGTATATGTTTAATTGATTGATTTTACTCTTGATTGACTTTCTGTCAAGATCTTCATAGTTCTCATTCCAAATCTTTTCCTTTGTTTCCAAGTTTCCAGTACCATTTCCCATCTCTAGCAGATGACCTTGCTTCTTTTTTGACTGAGAAAAACAAGGCTATCCATCACAAGTTCTTTAATTTCTTCTACTCCATACTTCAAAACCTCTCTCTTTACCGTTCTGTCCTTTGTTCTAATCTTTGAGGAAGTCCTATATACATATATAGAAAGCAGTCTGATTCAGATATGGTTGGACTAGATAGCCTTGAAGGTCTCCTCCAACTTTAAGATTCTCTGTCTCTGTGATTAAACTTAGAATGGTTTAGTAACTTAGTTTTGTTCCACTCAGGTCAGCTCTACTACCTGTTTTCTGTTCCATAGCCAAATAGTATGTAATCATACATTTTTTAATGGGAAATAATTGTTCCTTTAGCAAGTACCAGAGAGAACATTTGTTAGAACAAGGTTAATAAAAGCAACATGATACAGAGGAAAGAACACGAGAGTTGGGAGTAGTGCCCCTTGTTCAGAATCCTGGCACAAACACTCAGTATCTGTATGGTCATAGACCAGATACTTCTCATCCCTAAACTGTAGCCTCTTTTGCTACAAAGTCAAATTGATAATACATGGACTCTATAAGTCCTTGGGATGTTGCTAAGAAAGTACGTTCTAAACCTTCACATCTGATATGAATGAGAAACAATAATATGGAACACATATAAGGATGGAAAGAACTTTGTTGTACAGATTCATAATGATATTTCAGCTTTATCAAGTTAAAAAGGGTTTTGCTAGACAAATTAATAGTGCAGATGAAGGGAATTGTCCACATAAGCCTTTGGTGGCTAACATGAAATTTAAAACTTGAATGTACTACTTTAAAAATAAATATTCCTATTTGTTAATCAATCAAGTATTTATAAAGTATATATATATGTTCCAGGCATTGTGCTATGTTTTGAAGATATAAGGAGAAGAAATGAAGCAATGCCTACTTGCAAAGAATTTACATTCTAATTGGGGGAGACAATAAGTACTTATAAAATACAATATCTATACCACATACACCCCCCCGATATGTAACAACATATTTAAAGCCATTATATATAATATTATATATTATACATATGATATACTCAAAGTCATTAAATACACTAGTTTGGGAACAAGAGGTATGCTGGAGCCAACGCCTTTGGGTAAGTGCCTATTATTAAATTTTCATTGTGAATATTTACACCTTGGACATTTGCAAATGTTGCTAATCAGGGCTTGATTTAGTGCTTTGCTGCTTGTCTAGATTTAAGAAAGTGAAAGAGAAAGCTTTAAGAATGCAAATTAAAATAGAAAATATGTTGTAGGAACCTTTGTTTTTTTCTGGAAATCTGGGTGTTAAACATTTACCAATCCACCACTAGAACACTAGCAGTTCTGGGTATCAGGAAAGGCTTCTTGCAAAAGATAGCACTTGATCTTTATCTTAAAATAAGTGAGGGACACTGAGAGTCAGAGGTAAGAAGGTATATATTCTAGTAATATGATAGAGCCAGGGCAACAGCATGGAGACAGGAGAGATAACATGTGTGAGCAACAGAAAGGCTAGCTTGGCTAGATTTCATAGATTAGGAAGGGAGTAATGTCCCTAGGAAGGATTGGGTGGGACCACATTGTGGAAGATTTTAAAAATAAAACAAGAATGTATAGTTTATCCTATAGTCAATACAAACAGGAAAAGCAAGTCATTGGAATTAATACACAGGATTTTTGAGGTTCTTAAACTTTTGGCATTATAGTGACTTTTATTTCCATGTAGGCTTGTGATCCATGGGGGCTGACCCTTGACTTGTTACCATTATTTTTTTTTAATTTTGATTTGGTAATTAAATTTAAACTTCTAAACTTTAAACTTATGCTCTTTCTCTCCCAAGAAAACATATTACTTGAATATAAATCTTGTATTTGCTATTTCTTTTTTTTTAAATTTAATATAGCTAGTAAAAACTAACAAGCATTCATTAAGTACCTACTATATGCCAGGTTCTTCACAAAATACTGGAATACAAAATTTTATTTTTAAGATCTAATGACATCTGGTTGTCTCTGATTTTTAGAAATCCACTATTAATCAGTAATGATTGCTATTATAAAATTATAAAATGTTAGTAGCTATCTCACATAGTTGCCATGAACAAAATGTTTTGCAAACCTTCAATTGTTATGTAATTGTAGGTTATTATTGTTATTTTTTACTAGCTATATTAAATTCCAAAAAAAAAGAAATAGTATATATGAGCTTCATATTCAAATAGTTTATGTTTTCTTGGGAGTCTCTCCCTGGGAGTACCCATGGATCTCAAGCCTAAAAAGAAATAAAAGTCACTGTAATGCCAAAAGTATTGGTCAATCAATTTAGTTGTGTCTGACTCTGTGAGTCTTTTATGGGGTTTTCTTGGCAAAGATAGTAGAGTGGTTCACCATTTCCTTCTCCTGGTCATTTTATAGAAGACGAAACTGAGGCAAACAGGGTTAAGGATTTGCCTAGACTCCTACAGCTAGTAAGTATCTAAGGGCACAGTCTTCCTAACTCTAGGCCCAGTGCTTTATTCACGGTGCCATCTAGCTGAAAAGAGAGCCCAGTTTAATGACAACTTGATTTGTTTTTATTTTGGGGAGGGGGTGGGGTTATGTGATAGCTGTACCCTGTGAGTTTTGTCTGTGTTTTAGGATACAGCATGAGAGGTAGAGAGACAATCAGAATACACAAGAACATATGTGATCAGAGTGAAGACAGATATGTAGCAATAAAGCAGACTACAGGTGAGGCCAGCCAAGCCAAACCAGAACTTGGAGACATTTGAAAAGAGCAAGTCCCAGGGATAGCTCTTTTTTCCCTTCCTCTCCCAGGGTACGGAGGTAGCTCTAGCTGTGAGTCTCATCACAATCTTCAAATATCTTGTTTAAATATTTATTTAAGTTTATTATTTGAAAATTCTAATAAACTACATGGTCATCAACTATGAATTTGTCTAAGAATTAATGTTTTGAGATAAAGGAGAAGCTAGTTCATTGAAAAACAGATTTTTACTACTGTTATTCTGGGTTGGGAGCTGAACCAACTATGGAGAGTTTCAGCAATTCGGGCAATTAATAAAAATTATTTCAGAGCATACCTACTAGGCTGCCTTCTAACATGCTGAAAGAATTAACAAGGAAATAAGCCAGTAGCACACTTAGGGGTGGAGATTTGATAGTTTTGCTGCCAAAAGCACTTGAATAGTATTACTCAGTTTCTGCATTACACACTCCTACCCCACAGATATCTTAGCAAGGTAACCATGGAGGAAAAGATCTAGTAGTTGGTACAGACCAGGAATATAAAATGTAGTTAGATTTGAAAGGTAGGAAGGGACCAGGTTGTGTAAAACTTTGGAAGCTAAAAAAGTTTGTGTTTGATCATAGAATAATAGATAGCCACTGGACTTTATTGTATTGTGGGGTAAAATAGGTAGGCCAAAGTTTTAGGAAAAATTACATTGGCAGTTACAGAGATGATCATAATAGAGTGAGGAGAGGCACAGAAATGAATTAGATTACTACTGTGATAGTCCAGATCAGAGGTGATAAGTTGCTAATAAAGAGTTTGTGGATAGAAAGAAGGGGATAAGTGTGAGAGATATAAATCGACAAGTTTTGGCAATTTATTAATTAAAAATATTAATATGCGAGGTGAGTGAGAATAAGGAACTGACACTGAGTGTGTAAAGTTGGGTAACTAGGAGAATTTTCACTCGCTTGACAGAAAAAAAGGAAATTTAGAATGGAATGAATTTGAAGGAGAAGAGAATATACTTTTTTCTGGGCAGGTTAAGTTTAAGATACTTTGAGGATATTTAATTGGAAATATCCAGTAGGCATTCAGGGATGCATGACTAGGGTTAGATCTTGAGAGACACTATAACTGTATATACAAATCTAAGAGGCATAAGTATAGTGATGATAATTAAATCCATGAGATGTGATGAAATCACTAACTGAGAAAATATGAAGTAAAAGGAGTTCAAGACAATATCTTAGGGTAGACCCACAGTTGATGGTAGTAACATAACATGGATGATATTCCTGAAAAGGATTCTGAGAAGGTAGGAGGAAAACCAAGAAAAAACAGTTTCAAAAGACATAAAGAGGAGAGAATGTTATCAATACTGTAAATTTTTTTAAAGGGTTCAAAAAGGGTGAGATTGAGAAGTGGCTATTAGATCTAGCAGTTAAAAGATTATTGGTAACTTGGATTAGAACAGTTTTAGTTCAATGATGGAGTCTGTAATCAAACTGTACAGACAGAATTTTTAAGAGTGAGAGGAAAGAAAGTAGAACCACTGAGTGTAGATATTCTTTTCAAAGTATTTAGACAAGGAGTTAAAGAGCAATACAGGATGATATTCTGAGGTTTTTTTTTTTTTTTTTAAGGATGGGAGATATTGGATTGTGTTTTTAGGCATTAGGGAAAGAACCACTAGTTAGCAAGAATGGCAGAGTTTGAAAATCAGAGGAGGGATATTAATGGAAAAAAGTTGCCACAGAACATAGAAAGGGATAAGATCAAGGGTATTGGTAGAGAAGTTGGTTTCATAGGTAGAATAAAAACCAGTTCTTCATCAAGGCAGAAGAAAAGGGGGGCATACGGGAGCAACAACGTCAAGGTATTATGAAATGAGAAGGGGAGAAGAGGAAGCTGATAGTGAACAGTTTCAATTTTCTTGGGAAAGTATGAAATGACATCTTTAGCAAAAAGAACTTGGAGAATAGGTGGTACAGAAGACTTGAAAAAAGAAGATTTACAACAGTCACAATGCTGGGTGGAATGAAGAATCAATTAGGGATGAATAAAAGGACTTTTTCACTATAATGAAAGCCCAGTTTACACTCGATAATATAAATTTGTACAGGGCCCAATTAGTTCGGCCATCTGGCTTCCTTTAGCTCCATTGAGTATTATGTTAGTAAAAACAAAGGAGGAAGATTACAGGAGAAACCCAAGGTTGGGTTTCATAAGGCATAAGTGATAGGAGAAAAGCAGGAGAAGAAATCTTTGAATAGAGGATAGTGTATGACTGAACCAATTTTTAAAAAATGTCAGAATTGGGAAGGGAGGAAAGTGTAGCCAGAGTGGGAGTGATGGCCTGTGAAAGTACAGTGGGACAGAAGAATTGGCATCATGGTAACAAAGAATAGATTCAAGTAGAATAAGGGGAGAGCATTTAAGCATGGAGGAGAGAGAATGATAGAATATTATGATCAGATAAAAGGAATTCAAATCTATTGATTGTGGAACGGGAATATTTGTGGGAAAGGATATGATCAACCTTGTGTATAATTGAAGTGGAATCATATAGGTATGGAAATTGAGTAGATGCATGCTAACGTCCTCCATTTTTAGGAAATTTAGGATGGAGAAGAAGATTGTGCCCCATGCTCTAAATTCGTTGATAAAGGAGGAGAATCACTTGGAAGCCAGTTAAAAGTGGCCACCAGGATCTGGATTGGATGCCATATTGGTGAATGTCATAGAAGACCACGTTGCTGAGTGATGATAGGAGAGTCTGGCAGTGGCAATGAAGTATTTGCAACTTGGCCTGCAGGATCAGTGTGGCAAAGGTTATGATAGATGGTGCTACCAATACTGAAAGCATGTCTAGGAATGCAATGTAATTTGCTATTAACTTTCTTTTGCTTTTTTTTTTTTTTTTGTATCCATAATGTTTAGCGTAGTGGTTGGCACATAGAAGATGCTTAATGTTGATTGACTGGTACAAACCAGATCTCTGTATGTGGCAGAAGAAGGAAAGAACACAAGAGGAAGAAGTTGAACATGAGGAGAAGTATATTTATTGTGGAGGTCTTGTGGGCACAGTGAAAGGGATGGTTAAATATGATGTCAGAGAGATTAGCTTGAGGAGGTTGGGAATGAGACACAGCAGAAAGGGAGGTGATCTATTCTTAAACAGTTAGGGCTTGAATACTAATAGGATGGGGAGAGCAAGTTTGTCAACACTGGAGAATGAAATTATGAATTGTATTGCCCTAAGTGCCTGCTGATATGTGTTCATTTTCATCTTTTTTTCTTCTTTTTAAAAAATAAGACTATTTCAGTGTTTTCCATCAAGAAAACTGTAGATATGAAGTGAATTTTAAAAAATGTACATCTTTACTCCAGTGATCATTTGTATTACTAAAAGTTTCTTTTATTAACAGAAATATACCATAAATGGTCCCCTTAAAAAGTAAGCTCACATCATGAAATTAGGAATTGGTTTATAGACAATTACATGTTATATATGTCTTTTTTTTAAGAATAAGAAACATTGCAGAATTTTAGAAATACAAGAGGCCTGTTAGTATTCTTTTAACTCCCAACTCCTCACTCAGTGTCAAGAGTCAATGCTAATTGTGGATCAGAAATGAAGCTCAGGCACCTTTGAAATAATCTAAATCAATAAAGAAATAGGACTGGCTTTATGAAAAATCAATTTACAGACAAATTTTTCAGGAGCAGATTTATTACAAGTTTCTCTTATGTTACTTGCTGCATACTTTCTTAACAGAAGTCAGCCAGATTTTGGTAAAGAGCTATGGAACATTATGCCAGACCCCTGAGAGGTTTTTGACAACCTGATCCTAGAATTTGAGACTGGTTGTTCAGCGACCAGAATCTAGAACTGGGAGTTTGTCACACTGAGTTTTTTTCTCGATTTGGAAGCCAATTTATGGTGACCGACCCATGCAATTTGCTTACTCACTCAGTGCCTCCTGTTGTAGACAGACCCAAATGCCATCTATCTTCTAAGGCATTGGGCAAGCAGGTTATGTTGGCCTTCATGTATTATATCCCTATGGGGCACAAAGGGGTATACTCAGAGCACAGAAAGCCGCAGCTAAAGCCTTAGGCAAAACCATCTTTGCCTTTAAATCCCAGGTTGCTTCTGCCAATGCTAGAGCTGGTGCCAGTCAGAGAAACAAACAAACCCAGGATGGTGGCAGCAGTGATGGCAGCCACGCCAGGAGTGTTCCCTGTAAGCACCACCATGGAGCTCCTGGATGCCAAGGCTAAATGTAGTTCTTCTCTTCCTACTGCACATTCATCACAGAGCTAATCAGGAAGGGATTTTATGGTCTGCTCTTTGAAGCCCATTTTCAGGAGTGAAAGCTGCTGGTTTGGGGAGAATTGAGTAGTTTATACAATCCCTTTTCCTGAGACTTATCTTTCCTATACCCACACTACTTGGTCCCAAAGAGTTCTAAAACTTCTCAAGGGATTTGGGTGAGGGCTGTTAAGGTATTTAAACCTGCATGAATTCCATTTTTGTTCTCCTGCTGATTTTGCTGATGCTGCTTATTGTGCCAGCGCATATGTTGCCCACCCCCACTGAGGGTGCCCCACTGTTAGTTCTCCATCCACTGCCACCTTCAAGAGGACTCATGCATCCCTCGCACCTGCTTGATGTGACTTTCCTCAACTACATCCACCTGTCTATAAACAACAATGGAGAACCTGTGGGATACTCTTGTTATGTCATTACCGAAGACAGACATTTTACTGATGGGCCCCAAGGCCCTAATTTGACAAGAGAAATAGATGAAGGGCATTAGGGCAGCCTTGGTTAGCCTGCCAGTATCTCAGTCAGCAAAGATGAGGACAGGCTTAGTGCCTTCTTGGTCAAAGATGTGATCTCAACTCCTGATAGAAAAGGCTAAAACTACCTTAGAATTAAAAAACAAAAACCAGGGAATCCTTCCTCATTTTATAGCTGAGAAAATGGGGGCCCACAGAGGGATATAACTTGCCAAATTCACATTTTGATTTTGAAGGAGTCATATTTAGAGTACAGAGGTTTGTAATGAAAAAATTGATAGTTAAGTGTTTGAATCTAGGTAACCTGACTCATACTTCTAGTCTGTGACTGTTTTTTTTTGGCAGAGGTTTGGAAAATTTCCAAAGGTCATTGCAAAAGAGAGAATAGTAAATGGGTGAAATTTAAGTGAATTTGACAAACTCTTTTTAAAACTCCTACTTTCTTAGTATCAGTTTTAAAATAAGAAAAGCAAGGGCTGGGCAATTGGGTTAAGTAACTTGTCCAGGTTCACACAGCTAGGAAGTTTCTGAGGACAGATTTGAACCCAAGCCCTCCCAAATCCAGACCTGGCTCTCTATTCATGATGCTACCTAGTTTGACAAACATTTATTAAGCCACTACTGAGTACAGAGCAGTGAATGAGGTATTATGGAAATGAAAATATTCTCTGGCCTCAAGACATCCATCAGTGGGGACAGAATATAGACACAGAAAAATTAATACAAAGAAACTTGAGAGAGAAGAACATAGCAGGAATAGGGAAGGCTTTTTCATTGAGGAGGTGGCATCTGAATTGAATCTTGAAAGAAGACAAGGATTCTTTAAGCTGTAAATGAGGAAGGAGTATATTCTGGGCACATTAATATACCTTCCACAGAATGCAGAAATAGTATGTTAAAAAGTGGGGGAGCAGTTAGCAGTGACTGCTAGGGTTGTGGACTATTAAACTATTTGTAAAAATATTATTTTTTTGGAGGTCTTGAAAAGACAGGACTGAATTTTCTCTATCTAGAATGGAGCTTAGACTAACATAAAAAACATCATGGTTGAAGTCAGAGAGGCATAAGGAAAAGCATACTAAATTTAGAATCCTAAAATCTTTCTCTGGTATTAGCCACATATGAGAAGGTGACTTTGGGGAAGTCACGTCACATCTCTGGGAATCAATTTGTTCAGCTATAAGATGAAGGGTTTGGAAAAAAGAGCCTCTAAGATTCTATGACTCTATGATTCTTTGAGCCATGTCTCACCTCATTGCCTCTGGATTAACCTGCACTTTTATAAAGGTTAGCAGAGAATAGCAGTGACCTGTTAGCTCTGAAAACTCCATCCTAGTGGTTTATGAATGTGATGGAGTATTATTGCGCTGTAAGAAATAAGGAAATAGATGATTTCCAAAAGACATGGAAAGACTTATATGAACGGATTCAGAGTCAAGTGAGCAGAACCAGAAGAATAATTTATATTATAACATCAATATCACAAAAATGAACTATTTTGAGAATTTTTATAAACTGATGAATAATGAAATGAACATAACCAGGAGAACAATTTATTCTAGAATGACACTGTAAAAGCAAACAAATTTGAAAGCTGTAAAACTATGATCAATACTGTCATGTTCCCAAAAGACTGATAATGAAACTTGCTATCCATTATAGAGAAGTGATGGATTTAGACTGAAGACTGAGGAAATTTGTTTTGCATGTTTATCACAAATAAGCATATTTGTTATAAGTAAGAAAAAAACAACTTGGCCTGGTAACTCAGGGTTCTAGAAAGCTGTTCAACTTGTTCTGGGAGACTATCTTCATTTTTTTTTTTCAACTAAAATTTTATTTTTTATTGTGAACTTAATAAAAAAATATAAAAACAAACATTTCAAGATAAAAAGAATATGAAAGAAGATTGTTTAAAAATCTGTTAACTTCCCAACATCTTAAGTATAGTCCTACCTCATAGACTAATTGACCTGTCAATATACTGTCCAGGATTTAAGTCACAACAGTTTGCAGGACATAATTTTAAAAAATTAGAGAGGCAATTCTGGAGCCTGACTTGACCAGTTGCCCTGCTTCTCTATATCAAAAGAAGACAAACAAAAAATATGCTTAAGGAGAGTAGTGAAATCTTCTCAATATTTAATTTTTTATTTTTATAAGCCGAAGTTTAAAATATTTTTGAATTGTTATCCTTCAGAAAGATGAAAGAAGTCAGACATTTTATAATGAGAAGAAAATGAAGGATGGGGTCAACATGACAGAGGTACTTTGCAATTTGGAAGCTGCTGTTATTGTTCCTCTTCTTTTTAGGAACTTTCTAATGTGATAAAAATAGAGTCTAACCGATTAAATAAAGGACAGAGCTCACTGTTCAGTTCAATACATGATCTTGTGCTATAAAATGGAACCTTGTGTGAGAGAATGACTAATAGGGTATCCCACATGGGAACGCCAATAGACCTGCTTTAGGAGATTAAATGATTTAGCCTCCTACTCCTGAAAGCCATATTTTAAAGGGCCAGAAGTTTAATCACTGGAATCCCAGTTTCTTCAATAAAATCACAGTTTAATTAAAGTGTCTCATTCACAAAGCTATTGTCAGGGGTGTGTCAGCATTTTCACAATGAAATTTTCCTTCCAGGAGGTTATAACATTGAAGCTTAATACATAGATTTCAAGGCTTTGGTGATAATGGACATATTTTCCCCTGGATAACATCCTTAAGAGGATTTCTACCTTTTGGAACTCTGCCTTGTAATGCAAGTTCTACAGGATGTGAGAGGCAAAACCGTGAAATTTCTCTCCGCTGTCCAGATGATGAAAACTTAAACTGAAGGAAATAAAGTAAAAATTCAGAAAAGGAGAAAAATAACCTTTAACATCAATAATTCTTCTTTCACATGTTGCTTGTGTTTTACAGGTCAGGTCAGGAGCCTATGATAAGATTCAGCAACAAGCAGGAAAGCAACTTTCTATAGGGGTGATTATGTTTAGAGATAGAGATCCTCCACACCAATTTTTCAAAGAGGAAAACTGAAGCCTAGATAGGTTGAAGAGCTAATTAAGAAGGAATACAACAAGCATTTTTAAGTACCTACAATATACCTGGCACTGGGCTAAGAGTTTTACAAATATGATCTCATTTGAATCTCACAACAACCTTGGAAGGCAGGTGCTATTATTACACTCATTTTACAAATGAGGACACTAAGACAAATAGAAGCTAAGTAACTTGTCCAGGGTAACATGACTAGTAAGTATATGAGGCTAATTTGAATTTAGTTTTTACTGATTCCAGACCCAACACTCTATCCATTGTGCCACTTATCTCCTCTAATAAGTAAAATAAATAGAAGAGCTGGAATAAAAATTCAGATTACCTGATTCTATGTCCAGTTCTTTCCCCATTATACTATGCTATCTCAATCATTCATTCATTCATTCATTCATTCATTCATTCATTCATTCATTCTCATTCAACAAACATTTATTAAATGACTATTATGCTAAGCACTAAGGAAGAGATAAAGATAAATAATATATGCTCTCTATTCTGTAGGATTAGGGAAACTGTAAGGTGACAGGGGTCAGTGGCAATGAAGTCTCCCTAATCCCTGGTCTTTGGAGAAACACAGGCAGGCTTGACTGGATGGGAGGGGCAAGAGCTTGTGGTGTACTCCTTCCTCTCCCCACCTCCCTCTAAGCCATTGGAAGTCAGTTAACTGTTTGGTAATGGAGGATAATCTAGCTTGGTAACTTCTGGGCCAAGATGTTAAGTGGGGAAAAGCTAAACCTCTTTGTAGTGTTATCTTCTTCTGTATTATTTTCCCACAGGATTGAATAGGTGAGGCTTGATGTCCTAAGAAGCAGCTCACTGGCTCAGAGGTTAGGATCAATTTCAAAGCCACTAGTAAGAGGAACTTGGCTTATGGAGGATGTGAGTATTTCTCCAAATTATCTGTATCCAGACACTGTTCCTAGATGATAAGGGTTTAATGATATCTGGGAATAAGAAGGGGGGAAGTGGCTTAGGATTGATAGGTAAGAAGAAACTACCTAAAACAGCTATATCAAATAGGCAGCCCCTCCCCACAACGGGGGAAATGTAACTTGAATGGCTGATCTCCTATCTAAGCCTCTAAATATTCTTCTTTCTAAACCTAGATAGCTAAACTAAGGTAGACTATGGTATTGCTTGAAGGTCTAACAAAAGTAAAGCAGTTTTGGCTGTCAGAGACTGAATGGCTCTGCTCAGAGCTACACAGATTGCCCCTCTGCCCAGATCCAAGAGCAAAGAGTCAGGACCAGGACCAGGACCCTGCAAGTAGGGTGAACTGGCTTTTTATACCAGGACTCCAACTGCCTTTAACTGCCCCCTCTCCTAGAGTTCTTGGGGGGACTATGGAATTCTTTGATGCAGCTTCAACCCCTCTCAGCAATATGGATCCCACAGTACTCAAGGATCTTGCTATTTAGGAGAGGAAGCATAATACACTGAAATAATTATAGGACAAAATGGAATACTTGTTATTACAAAGTAAAGTCAAAGTGTTTGAGTTCAAAGGGCACTTGCTGTTGAGTAGAGATATATAGTGCTCATGTATAGAAAGTGGGTAGGTTGTAAACAAACAGAAAGGGAGGGTGAAATTCCAAGAGTAGAGAAGGATATAGGTAAAGGAATGGAGGAAAGAAAGTCTGGAAAGTGCTAGTGAATTAGAGAATAGTTAATTTGCTTAAATAAAGATTATAGGTAGAAGTGTGAAATAATGGTAGAACCAATATGGAATTATCAGCATAGAGTTGATAGTGGAAATTATGGATATGGGTTAGATTACCAAAGGAAGAAGACAAAACACAAATAAAAACATAGCCTTTTGGGATAAAAATATCCAGAGGAGCAAAAAACATAATAGGAAATATCAGAAATGGGAAGAGAATAAAAGAAAAGTTGTGTCTCTGAGATCAGTAGAAATTATGAAGAAGAAAGTAATCTATGACATCAAATGTTTCAGAGAAGTCAATGAATATGAGGCTTGAGAAAAACAAAATGGATATATTCACTGAAAAGTCATAGGTGATCTCTAAGGGTTTAGTTTCAATTCAGTAGCAGGTTGTGTTAAAATTTTGTCTTGTTCTTGTTCCTCTGATCATCACCCCCTTCTAGTCAATAAAGCAAGTTTGAGGAGTAGCCAGTATAAAAGAGTAATAGCACAAAATATTGTTGCAAAGGAGAACCTGGAAGTTATGTACAGACCATCCTAAAGACCAAAGGAGGGTAATTTACAAATTGTATCAGATATTAGTCAAAATTTGCATGTGGGCTGAATCAGAAGAAACCATTTAGCTGGTCAAGATTCTAGTCCTATGAGAACTAAATTCCAGAAAAAATTCAGACCTCTATAGATTCAGAGAAGCAGAAAGTCAAAAAGGTGCTGATGACTTTGAGATGATGACTGAAGTTTTACTGATAATTTTGAGATTATTTGGATATGTTAGTGAACTAATCCCAAAGTGGCACAGTTAGGAGTTGGTCTGTTTCCCCCAAAAAAACCCTATAAAAGATGAGGCCTTGTTGTGAGGAAGATTAATTTAGTATTAGTGTTGGACCTAGCAGGAAGGGATGGAGGATTCCAAGATGGATTGAAGGAGCAGGAAGTGGGGCTTGAGAGAGGCTCCATTAGTGGTTGGGGACATAACTGTTGCTAATCCTGGGAGATCTCAGAGTTAGGGAAAACTTCATTCAAATTCCCTGGGATCCTGAAAGAGGTGGAGGCTTTCAGCAGTGGACAACAGACTTGTAGAGCAGCACCAAGTGGGAAAGTGGTTTGTGATCTGGTGGACAGCATTGAAAACTCTCTCTCCCTACCTGGGATCACCTGTCCTAGTGGAGTTGGCTCTTGGCATCCTGTGACCATCCTTGGATTTACCGTGAGACCCCAATTGAAAGCCATCCTCAGGCCCTTTAGCTGAGCTGATCAAACCTGGCTGGAACCAGGTTTGGAGGAGCTTTCCCTGTGACTTCAGTACTGCTTCCTTTGGGCCCTGCCTGGCTTAGGTCAATAGAATGGTGTAGTCAAGTCCTTCCCTTGCCCCTGTGGTTTGCCCTTAGGTTTCAAGTGTAGAATCCCTTATCCCATCCTTCATTATTATTCCCGTCAATTAAACTGTAATAAACTTTTACCTTTTACCTGCTGGTTCCATAGACCCTAGCCTAGGTGGGCTGAGTGACTGTTGGGCCTAACTGTCATTCCTGTGACAGTTAACAGCTTGGCAGTAAACCCTGGTCTCCCTATCCTGGTTGGTCCTCTCTCTCCTTCAACCCAGTGTGAACCCACAAACCATTTAGTTACATTTTTAAAATAATAGTTAACATCCCTGGTGCCCCACCATCACAGCCTCGAAATATCCTCTATTCCAGCCCTCTCCCATTTTCATCAGGTCCATACTGCTGAGTGGTCCCCAAACTATTCCATCTCTACAAAGTGGTTTTCTCTATCTCTCCTCCTCCCCATTCTCCTCTTCACACTTTCTCTTACTTCATCATCTTATCTCATTCCCATACTGCTTGTCTCTATACCAACTTTTTGCCATTTGTCTCTGCCTTTATGAGCTTTTTGCTTAATTAAAGTCTGATTACCGCCTGTTTCTTGTTGACAATCATGGTCTTTCTGGGCAAGTATGCAAAGAATTTGGAGTGTTTGCCCCATCACTTCAAAATTTCTTGATTTCAGAAATTATTAAATTCAGAAGTATAAAAAACAGAAATAAGTGGTTGGGGAGTGAATATATGTCAAGAAATCAGAGAGAAAAATTATAGCTTCATGTTCATGAAGTTTGGCAGTGAAAGAAATGAGAAAGATGATATGATTCTTTTAAGTTTGGGGAGCCCAGGTTATATTTGTAAGTGAAAGGGAAGGAACCAGTGGGAGAGGAAACATTGGAGATGAAAGAGAAATTAGATGTTAAGTCTCTAATAAAATAGGAGGAAAAGGACTAATGACACAGGTGAAGAGGTAAGACTTGACTAGGAAGGTCATATCTTCCTCTAAGACTAGTTGGAAAGAAGAGAGAACATTTAAAAAAGAATTTTTATGTAGTGAGGAGGGCAGGTGGCCATTTCAGATAAGTGATAAGATAGCATGGTACAGTGGGAAGAACACAGGATTTGCAATCATAACCATAGGTTTGAATCCTTGATCTGATCATTCTAGCTCCAGAGTCAGATCTTTATCAACTATGTCCCTATTTTGGTAACCATTATGATAATTCTTTTGATCTTGGCTTCAATGTTGATCATAGAACAACTAGATTGCTTCAACTTTCAGAAAGTTTAAAAAAAACCCCATTCATTCTTTCATATTTTTGAAAATCTTGTAAATTCTTATATTATCTTAATTCATCCCTCCAACCTGAGCTTGTCCCACCACTTTCATATAACTTCCTCACTGATATCAGTCATTTTGATTTTCTTTTTGGCCTCTCATAGCACTTACTGTCTATTGGATATCTCTCAGCACTTGATTATATCCTGTCTTGTGATATTCAGCAATTATTTTTTTGTTTTGTGACATCTCTTCAACAATAATGTAAGCTTCTTGAGAGTTGAGATCATATCATATACTCTGTTTACCATTTTGGACACAGAGTAGCATTCAGTAAGGACTTATAATAACTAGAATTTCACAAATTAAGGGAGTTTATGTCATACACAATAAATACCACAGTTTTGCCTCTTATCGATAAAATCTCACAAGTATCTTTAATAATGAAAGAATTAGACTCATCTTCTAATTTTATGTTGATTTCACCCAAGGAACCCAGAGAAGGAAGGCATAATTATCTCCAGATTCATGAAAATGAGAGTTTTTCCCAACACAGGATAATTCAAGTTAGAGGCAGTCAACAACAGACCTCAGATTTTCTCATTCCTAGACCATTTCTTTGCCCATTCTGTTTAATCTTTTATGAGATTTCAACTGCTTCAGCCCTTCTTATGGAAAAAGTAAAAAATGAATCATGAAAATTAATTAAGCTACTCCAATAAAATCATAAAAAGATAACAGAAATATCACTTATTATAACTAATTAGTTATATCACCCACATTCTTACCATCACTGTGAATGCGGTCACGGTTGGAACATTAAATGTTGGATCCTTTTGTCTCTCTTGGTAGATAATACGGTATTGGGAGATAATACCATTGGGGGATTCTGGCTTGGTCCAATTCAGCAGCACAGAGTAAGCACTGGTAGCTTGAACCTGGGGAGCTTGCATACCCCTGGGAGGGGCTTCCATTGTCTGTGCTGATGACCATGGACTTTCCACAGAGCCCTTGGAGTTTCGAGCTTTTACATGATATTCGTAAAGAGTGAAAGGCTTCAAAGTATCTGAAGCATCAGTAAATTCAAGAGCTCCTTCAGACCAGATGAACATTAGTGACTCCCCTTCAATGGCAACTGTACGTCTGAAAGACAACAAAGAAAACAAATGGTTATGGCATTATTTTGTACTATAGATATGTTAAGGAAACTGTCAATCTGAAAAACTTTGGATTGTTCCTGCAACTTTCCAATTGTCCTCTTCCCAGGGATATGACAGGATGATAAAATTTACAGAAATGTAGAAACAATCTTATCGAACACCCTTATTTTGTAGATGAGGAAATACAGGCTCAAAAGTAGAAGTAGGATGGAGTAAAGCCACTTGTTTATGGCTGTATAAGAAATGAGTAGCTGAGTTGGAATTTTAACATAGGTTCCCTAACTCTATCAATGAAGCCTCTGATGGTGAAAAATATATACACCAGGGAGTAAGAGTTAGATTTTTAGAATTCTATAGATTGTAAGGGTATCTTGATATTAATGGAAAGACTAAACAGGGTAAGGTGTGGGCTGGGTAATGTCTAAAGTACCTCCCTGCTTTCAGATTCTATTTCAGGAATAGGATAAATCCACCTTTTGTCTTCTCTTGTCTCTTAATCATCCAAGGTTTTAAATGTCTGAAGTTCTCGCACTTATGAAAATAACTGAGTATAAAAATTTAGCTTAGTTAGTGGGAAATAGCTTTGGTTATTTCATATTAAAATTCCATGCAAAAAGAATAAAAGTGAAAGTTTTAAAAATCTGCACCAGTAATGACTTAAGCTCCTTTGAACCAGATGAGTCAAAGAGTCTCTTTCAACATCCTGAAAGATTTTGGTTTTGTTATTTAAATAATCCTAATAACAATCTATATAACTTCTGCATCAATGCATCTTCATTACCAACTAAAATTTGCTATTTGGGTATTAGGAAATAATAGGTTTTCTTTTAGTAAGTAGCACAGTCAAGGCATCTAAAAGATAGGCCCTGGACTACAGGAGTTTACAATCCTGGTCACACTCTTTAACGTAAATAGTTTTGCGAAAAGCCATTTTGGGCTGGAATAGTTGCCAGTTGCTAGTTTGGATTGTAGAACTCAGGGGTTGGCATGAGCTGGCATGAGACCAAAAAGACTGTTAAGAGAGCCCTATAAATAGAAGCTGGATCCTAATCTCTGGGTCTTAGTTGTGAGAATTGGTGGGAGGGTAGGTTCTTCAAAATCTTCTCATAGCTATTTCTCAAACTAAGGCTAACTTACACTTTTAGAGATAGTTACCTAGACTTATTCCAGAGACATCTACATATATTGCCAAAGCACCATCATTGATCTACAAACTTCTCAATACCAACAAGAAGCTATTCACAGAAGAACAATCCTATTAAGAGTAGCCAACTTGATCTGAGCTAAACCATCTAGCAGATTGGCTAGGCCCAGTGGCCTGGCTGAGGCTAATTTGCCTCACAGGGTCAGTATGTCAACATCATCTGAAATCTCCAGAAGATATATTATCAGTTTATTTAGTTTAGCAAAGATTCAGGATTTATTCTTAACCCCTCTTTCCTTTCTGCTTTAACCTGTCCATTACCCTTTCTTGTTTTACTTTTATTAAATAAGTTTGAAAGAGAAACCTGTTACTGACCTGATCAGCTGCTAAGATTCTTAGGTGATAAGATGTCAGTTGAAACTTAGCTTCTTCTACTTAAAAGTTCAATCAAGTGATCATTAATCTATTACCATCAAGATTAATATTATAATCAAATTGCAGTCAGATTACAATCATCTTCAGTAATTTAAATTATCTATACTTATAACATCTGAAAGTACTGGGGTTGTTTTACTGGCAGTTGAGGAAAGATTATTTACTTCCTTTTTGGTCAGCTGTGAAAGAGGAACCAATCAAGTGTTGAGTTCTATCAACTGGTCCATCACTGACTTTATCCAGGAGCAAGGTTTCTCAATCCTGTATTTAGCAACAACACTTGACTGGGTTATTCCATTTGGGAAATAGTTCCCAAACCCTCTTTTTTTTACATTAAGTATTCACTTTCATCTTTATATGTATTAGCTTTATCAAAGTATATGATGATGATAATTTTTTGCATTGAGTAGTGTCTTGTTTAAAAATATTCTAAGCCCTGGGAGACGACTCCTTGCTACAACTGCCCCCGACACCTCCGACTTCCTTTGTGGGAGCTTTCGAGAAAGTGTAAGAGAGAAAGTTTTGGTGCCTTTTTGCTCTCTCTATCCTGGAGATGCTCTTGATTGTGGAGGTTCTCTCGACCCTGGAGACTCTCTTGGCCCTGAGCTATCTCTTGGCACCTTTTTCGGAGGTCTACCTCCTAGCTTCCCTAGACCTTCCCTTTTCTATCTAAATAAACCTAGCTATTCTAATAATAAGTGTTACCTGATCTTTATTGAGCTATGAAGAGCTCAGGTCAATTTCCTCTCCTGGGCTTGGGGGCTATCCCGGCTTCCCTTCCTCAGGCTTCCCTACCTTCCTTTCCCTTTCGACCCTACCTTTCCCTTCTACCTCCAAAATTCCCTTTTACAGTAGGGAGAGATCTGTGGATTCATTTGCACAGGAAAATCACTGCAAGGACAACACTTCTACCAATGCAAACCACAAAAATGTTCAGCAAATTATAGTCTTAGTTATCTTAGTCAACACTGAGAAACTTGATGACTTATCTAGGGTCACACAGACAATATATTGGACTTGATGACCTCTATGATCCCTTCCAGCTCTAAATCTATGATCTTTTGTGTTGAAGGTGGAACTTGAACTCACATCTTCCTGATACTGAGAATGACTCAGTCCACTATGCTTTATTAATTAAAAGCATAGGGTATTCTTTTATCTAAATAATAAAGGCTGGCTGTTTTAAATCTTTGGCTTAGAAATTAAACTGATTTCCATGTTCTTAAATCAGTAAGACTAAGCAACAAGATATAGCAATTTTGCCAAAGTTACAGGGCTTAAATCTGACCTAGGACCAACTCCATTGAAGCTTTCCATTATAGTTTTGTAATGAGGCTTACAACAATTAAAACTAAGAAAACACATAGTCTTAACAGGATACATCCTTGGATAAGATCATACATAAAATTCAATATTGTATTTATTTAGTACTTTAAGGTTTAGAAATCATTTAAAAATATTATCTTGTTTTACAATCCTGGGAGGTAAGTATTATTTTCAACATTTTACAGAAGATAAAACTGAAGATGGAAGAAATTAAATGACTTGCTCAGGGCAATAGAGTTAGTAAATATCTGAAGTAGGATTTGAACTCAGGCCTTTCAGACTCTAAGTCCAGTCTCTATCCTCTGTGCTACATATTTTATGATTTAGAGTTGGAAAGGTGATTTGAAATTATTTAACTTTACCCTCATTTTATGGAAAAAGAAACTGAGAAAGAAAGATTAAGTGATTTGATCAAGTTTTCAGAATTAATAAATAATAGGATTAAGATTCAAACTTACCTCTTTGGATCTAAAACCAGTGGTCTTTTCTTTACATGATGATAAGTAAAAAAAATTGGCTTCTCAGATAAGCACTCAATCACTGGTCAACTATGCTCTGGTTGATGTCAGTCAGTAGATAATCCTTTTGTAAACCTACTCTTTTATTATTTGTTACCACCAAAAGGTCAAATTCAGTTGTCCATGAGCTTGTGATACTTGACCCATTGGAGTCAGTACAGATCTCTATGGTTGTGTTTTATTTGAAGTTCTTTGTTTGTAAAGAATATCCTGTTGTATGTGGTCAATTTCTATACCTTATCTTATGATTCCAAATGCCAGGATCTTTTTTCAAATGCATGTTCAGAGTACTCTCCTAAACTCCTGTTCTATCTCATTTTGATACAGAGGTCACCAGAGGTTCTTGAGGGTTATCTCAAGAGAATAAAAACTATGGCAGGGCAGCCAAGAAGTACAGTGGATAGTGTGCTGGGCTTGGAGTAAGATTTATCTTCCCAAGTATATCAGGATGTCATTATCTTCCCTATC
Source organism: Gracilinanus agilis (assembly GCF_016433145.1). Classification (NCBI taxonomy): domain Eukaryota; kingdom Metazoa; phylum Chordata; class Mammalia; order Didelphimorphia; family Didelphidae; genus Gracilinanus; species Gracilinanus agilis. The sequence continues at coordinate 122,684,725 of NC_058133.1, forward strand.
TCTTTTAATCAGATCTATTTTTACTTTGGCTTTGTCAGATATCATTATTGCAAATCCTGCCTTCTTTTTCTCAGTTGAGGCCCAATAGATTTTACTCCAGCCTTTTACCTTTACCCTTTGTGTCTACCTGCCTCATGTGTGTTTCTTGTAGACAACATATGGTAGGATTTTGGTTTCTAATCCACTCTGCTATTTGCTTCTGTTTTATGGACAAGTTCATTCCATTCACATTCAGAGTTATGATTATCACCTGTGTATTCCCCAAAGTTTTGATTTCTTCTCCTAGTCCTGCCCTTTCTTTCAACATTTCCTTTTACACCACTAGTTTGCTTTTAATCAGTCCCCCTAATTGCCACCCTTATTTTACTTCCCTTTCTGTCCCCTCCCTTTTTATTCCCCTCTTATTTTTTAGGGCTTATTAAATTCCCTCTTCCCTCTCTTCCCCTCCCTTTTTGTACTCCCTACCTTATTGCCTGTCTTGGTTTTTCCCTCTCAACTTCCCTGTAGGGTAAAATAGAATTTGATACCCCAATGGATCTAGATGTTCTTCCCTCTCAGAACTGATTCCACTGAGAGTAAGGTTTGAGTATTACCTATTAGCACTCTCTTTTTCTCCTTCTTATAATAGTATTCTTACCCTCCCCCTTCCATGTACCTCTTTGCATGGTATAAATTATTCTATTTTCTTATTCCTTCACGTTTCTCTTCATGTCATCTACTATTCCGCTTCTTTTCTTTTTTTGCATATCATCTTAAACCACTGAGTACCCCCAACCTCTACCTATGAATAATCCTTCTAACTATTATAATAGTGAATACAATTTTTGAGAGTTACAAATAACATTTTTCCATATAGGAATATAGACAATTTGACTTTATTGAAGTCTTTAAAGAAAAAAAATCCCCCTCTCTTATTTACCTTTTCATGTTTCTCTTGATTTTTTTAAAATCAAATTTTCCACTTAGTTCTGGCCTTTTCTTTACAAATATTTGGAAATCTTCTATTTTGTTAAATGCTCATACTTTCCCCTGGAGGTATATAGTCAATTTTGATGAGTAGGTGACCTCTTGCCTTTCTGAATATCATAATCCAAGCCTTGCAGTCCCATTTAGAATAGGGGCTGCTACATCCTGTGTAATCCTGATTGGTGTTCCTTGATATCTGAATTGTCTCTTTCTGGCTTCTTGTAATATTTTCTCCTTAGCTTGCAAGCTCTTGAATTAGGCAATTACATTCTTGTGGGTTGTCTTTTGAAGATTTGATGTAGAGGGTGATCTATGGATTCTTTCAATGTCTATTTTGCGCTCTTGTTGAAGAACATCAGGGCAGTTTTCTTGGATAATTTCTTGTAGTATGATGGCAAGATTTCTGTTTATTTCTAGGTTTTTAGCTAGATCAATGATTCTCAAATTGTCTCTTCTAGATCTATTTTCAAGATCACTAATTTTTTCAGTGAGATATTTCATTACCTTCTATTTTGCCTTTCTTTTGACTTTGCTTTATTAATTCTTGCTGTCTTTGAGATCATTAGCTTCAACTTGCCCATTTCTGGTCTTTAAAGACTAGTTTTCAGCTATGATTTTTTGATTTTCCTTTTCAGTTTGATCTGTCCTGCTTTTCATGGCTTCTTTTAGGTCATTCTGGTCTTCAATTTGCTTATCATTTCATTTGATTTCTGGGCTTCTTTCTCCAAATGGGAGATTCTGTCTTTTAAACTATTATTTTCTTTTTGAACTATTTCCCACTTTTCTTGCTAATTTCTCCTATTTTTTTATAACTTGGTTCTCAAATTCCAGTCTGATTTTTTGGAGAGCTTGTGACCAATTTCCATTTTTTTTTAAAGTTTGGATTTATTTGCTTGTTTGTCATCCTCTGCCAATTCCTCTGTAGTCTGTTGTTTTTCTAAGTAGAAATTATCCAGAGTTAAAGGCTTTTTCTTATGTTTTTTGGTCATTATAGATTGCAGTTCTTGGGTGTTGGTGGCAATTGCTTTGTTGGTTTTTCCTTCCCTTTCCAGCCAGAAGTCTGAGTGAGGAGGGCAGGCTCTCTGTGTATTGAGCTACAGAGTTTTTTGCCCTGATGCTATTTTTTGAGTCTCTGCTGTGTGTACTCTGTGCTACTCTCTGTTCTATCTCTGTGCCCAAGGTCCATGTTCCTCAGCCTCCTGGGGTCCTAAGTCTAGCTGCTCTCAGGGGTAAGTGTGTGGTGTTCTCAGCCAGCTCCCAAGAACCTAGAGATTGCCTCGAGCTCACTCTGATTCTGGCACACTGGCTCTAACTCAGGAGCTGCAGATGGAGTGAGGGAGGGTTGATCAGCTTACACTTTTGGGGGAGCTATTTAACCCCCTTATAGCATGGAAATGCTGAAATCCCATCTACCTTCAAGGCTGTGTCCTACAATGGAGCCCCTTCTCTCATCTGATTTTGGTTTTTTGTCCTTTTTTATTTTATTTTTTAATTTTTTTTAAACCCTTACCTTCCATCTTGGAGTCAATACTGTGTATTGGCTCCAAGGCAGAAGAGTGGTAAGCGTAGGCAATGGGGGCCAAGTGACTTGCCTTAGGGTCACACAGCTGGGAAGTGTCTGAGGCCAGATTTGAACCTAGGACCTCCCGTTTCTAGGCCTGACTCTCAATCCACTGAGCTACCTAGCTGCCCCCGTTTTTTTGTCCTTTTGAGGCACCTTATATCAGTTGGTGGTGAGGAGAGGAAGATCCTTGCTTCTACACTGTGGCCATCTTAATCTGGAAGTCCTCTACCCAAGTCTAAATCTGGCCTCAGATACTTACTAGTGGTGTGATCCTGAGCAAGCAACCTAAACCTGTTTATCTCAATTTTATCATCTATAAAATGAGCTGGTAAAGGAAATGGCAAACTACTTAAGTATCCTTGCCAAGAAAACCCAGTATGACGCCACAAAGAATAAGATATAACTGAAAAGACCCCAAAACAACCACAGCAGCAGCAATAACAAATCCTACCGCTTTGGAAATAATGGACTCATGAACATGTTAAATATTTCTTCTCTGAGTATTTGTTTAACTAAGTTTTGAGAGTCATCACCAAAAGCATAGTTTTAATACTGATGTATTTTTTTTCTAGTTATACAACTTATGAGGACTATCTATTAAGGGTAAATGGTTTGCTTCATTGGAGGAAATGTCACATTGATGGAATCATGGCTTTTTGTAGTATTAAGTAATAATGAAATGACTATAGCAAAAATAATTTTAATGACATACACATATAATACATGGAGGCTTAGAACATACTTTTCCTAGAATGACACAGTGAAAAAAAGTGCTCATACAACAGTATATAATATAGAGATAAAGTTTTCTATAATATTTGATTTTGGCCTTTGTATGATGCCATTTTCCCTAGGAAAGAGATATTAATGCATCTTTCTTATACTAGAACATCAATGTTTATACAGACACTAGTGGACACATTCCTGGCTGCCATGTGTTAGAAGCAGCACTAGGCAGGCTCTTGGCAAAGCTAAAACTCCTGAAACTAAACATCCACAGTATCTGCTGCTATCAGCCAGCATTGAAGCTCTGGACTCATCTTTAAAAAAAGCCCACAATAAAATTTAAGTTCTGGGGTAGAGTCAAAATAACAAGATAAAGGAAGGGACTTTCCTGAGCTTTCCCAGATTCTATTTCAAACAACTTTAAAATAACACCTCAAAATAATTCTGGTGTGGAAGAACCACAAAAAGATAGGGTGAAATAATTTTCTATCCTAAGACAACTTAGAGGGTCAGCAGGTAAGGTCTGTCTCACTGAAGGGTGAGTGAAGTACAGTATAGTACAGGCTGTATCCTGATAAGCCAGCAGCAGGCTTTTGGGGGTGACTGAATCAGCAGCAGAGACTTCTAGATCTCACAGCCAAGAGATGGTAAGGGAGTCAGACAATTGGTCAGAAAGAGATTACAGGGAAACCTTTGCTGGTGCTGTGTGCAGAATTCTGTGGCATGGACCCTATATTGTTCTAGGTTGCAGTCTGATGGTGAGGAGAAGGAACTCTCATGAGAATGCAACATCAGTGGAGTGAGGACCTTAGTCACTGTTCCAGGACCAAAAAGCATGCTTGTAGGCACTAACAGACCAATTCCAAAGAATGGGAAATTGATGGAATGTCCATCAATTGGGGAATGCATAAACAAATTATTGCATAGGACTGAGAGCAATAACCACAGTTTTCTTTAGATCATACCACCCTGGAAGAACTTATAGACCTTCAGAACTAGCTCTGAAAACCAAAGCAGGAAAAACATGAATCTTGGGACAGTGACCCTTACATCTTAGGAGAAGAGTCCAACTTTTAACATAAAAGTCAAGGAAAAGTCTGGAAAAATGAGTTGTACAACAACAATAAAGTACCCGACCACAAAAAGTTATATAGGGACAGGGGAAGTCAAAACTCAAAAGAAGATTAAAGTCAAAAGAGCCATAATTAAATCAGCAAAGAAAAACATGAATTGGTCTTAGACCAAAACAAAACAAAACAAAATAACAGAATTCCTTGAAGAGCTTGAAAAATATTTTTAAAAAATCAAATAAGAGGGGTAGAGGAAGAATTTGGGGAAAAATGAGAGTGGTACAAGAAAAAAATGAAAGGGAGTCAACAGCTTGCTAAAGGAGGCATAAAAAGAAAGGGGATGTTAGAAGGGAGTGCAGATTGGAGGGGATCAAAAAAGAAACACTTTTGAGGAGGGACACAATAAAATGATATATAGAGAGTGATGAACAGGAAGAAATAGGATAGAGTGAAATACACAGTAATTGTAATTGTGGGAAAAATTATAGCAAGTTTTTCTGATAAAGATCTCATTTCTTCAACATAGAAAGAACTGAGTGAAATTTATAAATTCATTCCCCAATTGATAAATGGTTAAAGGATAAGAATAAACAGTTTTCAGAAAAATAAATTAAAGCGATCTATAGTCATGAAAAAAATGCCTCAAATCACCATTGACTAAAGAAATGCAAATAAAAAAAAAACCAAGCCACCACCTTTCACCTGTCAGATTGGCTAATTTTATGGGAAAGAAAAATGACCAATTTTGAAAGGGATGTGGGAAAATTGGGACAATAAAACACTACTGGTGGAGCTGCGAACAGATCCAACAATCCTGGAGAGCAATTTGGAACTATGTTCAAAGTGCTATAAAATTGTGCATACCTTTTGATCTAGCTTTGCCACTACAAGGTCTATATCCCAAAGAGATAAAAGGAAAAGGACCTAGGTGCAAGAATATGTATAGCAACTTTTTTTGTGATGGAAAAGAATTGGAAATTGATGGAATGGCCATCAATAAAGGAATAAGTAAACAAGTTATGGTATTTGATTGTGATGGAATACTACTGTGCCATAAGAAATGATGAACAGAAGGCTTTTAGAAAAACCTGGAAACACTTACATGAACTGATATGAAGTAAGCAGAACCAGGAGAGCAGTGTGTACAGTGACAACAATATTGTACAATGATAAACTGTGAATGGCTTGGCTATTCTCAGTAATACAGTGATCAAAGACAATTTTGAAGGAAAAAACCCTATTCACCTCCAGAGAAAGAACTGATGGAGTCTGATGGTAGATCATGGAGTCTGATGGTAGATCAAAGCATACTTTTTAAAAGTATATATTTTTAAGCTTTATTTTTGTTATTTTTTGGCTGTTTTTTCCTATTCTTTTTTAAAAATTTGTTTATTTATTTGGAATAACTTTCCATGGTTACATGATTCATGATTTCCCAACTCCCCTCTTCACTCCCCCCTCCCAGAGCTGACAAGCAAATTCACTGGGTTATACTTGTGTCATTGTTCAAAAATCTATTTCTGTATTATTCATATTTGCCTTAGAATGAACATTTAAAGCCCCAAACCCCAATCATATCCCCATCCAACCACATGATCGATCATATGTTTTTCTTCTGCATTTCTACTCCCACAATTCTTTCTCTGAGTGTGGATAGCATTCTTTCTCCTAAGTTCCTCTGGATTGTTTTCATTGCTACTAGTAGAAAAGTCCATTACATTCAATTGTGCCACAGTGTATCTGTCTCTGTGTATAAGGTTCTCTTGGTTCTGCTCCTTTCACTCTGCATCAATTTCTGAGGGTTGTTCCAGTTCACATGGAATTCCTCCAATTCATCATTCCTTTCAGCAGAAAAATATTCCATCATCATCAGATACAATAATTTGTTCAGCCATTCCCCAATTGAGGGATACTCCTTCAGTTTACAATTTTTTGTCACCACAGAGCATGGCTTCAAATATTTTTGTACAAGCATTTTTCCTTATTATATCTTTTGGGTACAAACCCAGCAGTAGTACGGCTGGATCAAAGGGCAGGCAGTCTTTAAAGCCCTTTGGACATAATTCAAAATTGCCCACAAGAATGTGGACCAATTCACAAGACCACCAGCAATGCATTAATGTCCCAATTTTGTCACATCCCCTCCAACATTTATTATTTTTGTTTGCTGGCCAATCTGTTGGGTGTGAGGTGGTACGTCACTGTTGTTTTAATTTATATTTCTCTAGTCAGGAGGGATTTAGAATACTTTTTTCATGTGCTTATTGATAGTTTTTATTTCTTAATCTGAAAACTGCTCATTCATATTCCTTGACCATTTGTTATTTGGGGAATGGCTTGATTTTTTTGGTATATTTGACTTAGTTCCTTATATATTTGGGAAATTAACCTGTGTCAGAGAATTTTTTTTCCTGGTTAGTTGTTTTCCTTTTGATTTTGGTTGCATTGGTTTTGTTTGTTTGTAAAAACCTTTTTTAATTAATGTAATTAAATTTTACATTTTGTAATTATCTCTATCTCTTGTTTGGTCTTAAATTCCTTCCCTTCCTATAGATCTGGCAAGTATACTATTCTATGTTCACCTAATTTACTTACAGTTTCCTTCTTTATATTTTAGTCATTTACCCAGTTTGAATTTATCTTGGTGCAGGGTGTGAGATGTTGATATAAACCTAATCTCTCCCATTGTGTTTTCCAATTTTCCCAGCAGTTTTTGTCAAATAGTGAATTCTTGTCTCAAAAGCTGGGATCTTTGGATTTATCAAACACTAGCTTGCTGAGGTCATTTACTTCTAGTCTATTCCATGGATCTACCCTTCTGTCTCAGCCAGTACCATATTGTTTTGTTTTGTTTTTTAACATTTATTAATATTCATTTTTTAGAAAAGTTAACATGTTTACATGATTCATGCTCCTACTTTCCCCTTCACCCCTTGCCCTCCCCCCACCCCTGGCTGATCGCATTTCCACTGGTTTTAACATGTGTTATTGATCAAGACCTATTTCCAAATTGTTGATCATTGCATTGGTGTGGTAGTTTCGAATCAAAATCCCCAATCATGTCTGCCTCAACCCATGTGTTCAAGCAGCTGCTTTTCTTCTGTGCTTCCACTCCTGCAGTTCTTCTTCTGAATGTGGGTAGCATTCTTTTCCATAAATCCCTCAGAATTGTCCTGGATCATTGCATTGCTGCTAGTACAGAAGTCCATTACATTCTATTTTACCACAGTGTATTGGTCTCTGTGTACAATTTTCTTCTGGATCTGTTCCTTTTGCTCTGCATCAATTCCTGGAGGTCTTTCCAGTTCACATGGAATTCCTCCAGTTTATTATTCCTTTGAGCACAATAGTATTCCATCACCAGCATATATCACAATTTGTTCAGCCATTCCCCAACATACCCTCCTTTTCCAGTTTTTTGCCACCACAAAAAGGACGGCTATAAATATTTTTGTACAAGTCCGTTTATCTATGATCTCTTTGGGATACGAACCCAACAAAGTACCCTATTGTTTTGATGCTAGTACAATTTAAGATTTGGTATTGCTAAGCTCCCATCCTTCACATTTTTTTTTCATTATTTTCCTTGACATTCTTGATCCTTTTTTTTCTTCTAGATGAACTTTGTTATAGTTTTTCCTAATTCTATGAAAATGTTTCTTAGGAGTTTGATAGGTATGGCACTGAATATATAAATTAATCCTACCAATGAACAATTATTGTTTTTCCAATTACTAATTTTAATTGTGTGAAAAATGTTTCACAGTATTGTTCATATAGTTCCTGTGTTTGTCTTGGCAAATAGATTCCTAAATATTTTATATTGTCTAGAGTGATTTTAAAAGGAGTTACTCTTGCTGTTAAATTTTGTTGGAAATATATAGAAATGCTGATGATTTATGTGAGTTTATTTTATACCTCGCAACTTGTCTAAAATTGTTAATTATTTCATGTAGGTTGTCATATTCCTTGTCCCACAATTGGGCAAAACAGTTCTTAATAATTGACCTAATTTCTTCTTCCTTGGAGGTGACATTGCCCTTTTCATTTTGGATGCTGTTAATTTGATTCTCTTCTTTCATTTTTTTTTAAATTAGGTTAACCAATCAACTACCCAGCGAAACTAACCATATACTTTCAGGGAAAAGTATGGGCATTCAACAAATTGAAGAATTCCAAGTTTTTGCACAAAAGAGACCAGGACTAAATGGAAAGTTTGACACTCAACCACAAATATCAAGAGAAAGATGAAAAGGTAAATAAGAAACAGAGGGAAAAGAAAGAAAACTCATAGTCTTTTAAGCTTGACTCTTTAAGGGCATAAATAAGATCTAATTATCTGTATTA
>NC_058133.1:122698397-122718667 GCF_016433145.1 Gracilinanus agilis
CATTCTGGCTGGCAATTTGGAACTATGTCCAAAGGGCTATAAAAGACTGCCTGCCCTTTCATTCAGCCATACCATTGCTGGGTTTGTACCCCAAACAGATCATAGATAAACAGACTTGTACGAAAATATTTATAGCTGCGCTTTTTGTAGTGGCAAAAAACTGGAAAATGAGGGGATGTCCTTCAATTGGGGAATGGCTGAACAAACTGTGGTATATGCGGGTGATGGAATACTATTGTGCTAAAAGGAATAATAAACTGGAGGAATTCCATGCAAATTGGAGAGACCTCCAGGAAGTGATGCAGAGCAAAAGGAGCAGAGCCAGAAGAACATTGTACACAGAGACTGATATACTATGGTAAAATCAAATGTAATGGGCTCCTGTACCAGCAGCACTGCAATGACACAGGACAGCTCTGAGGGATTTATGGTAAAGATGTTACTCACATTCAGAGGAAGGACTGCAGGAGAGGAAACATATAAGATAAACAATTGCTTGAATGCATGGGCTGAGGCGGACATGAATGGGAAATAGACCCTGAACAAGGACACATGTTACAACCAGTGGAAATGTGCGTTGGCCATGGGTGGGGGGAGAGCGGGGGGGTGAAGGGGAAAGTAGGGGCATAAAGTATGTAAACAGATTAAAAACGAATATTAATAAATGTCTAATAAAAATATGGAAAAAAATTAGGTTAACCAAAACTTTATCTATTTTATTTGTTTTTTTTTCAAAGAATCAGCTCCTATTCTTATTTATTAGTTCAATGGTTCTTTTATTTTCAATTTTATTAATTTCTCCTTTAATTTTTATGATTTCCAATTTGGTTTTTATTTTTTTTTAATTTGTTCTTTTTTCTAGTTTTTTAAGTTGAATGCTCAATTCATCAATCTCCTCCCTTTCTATTTTGTAAATATAGGCAATCAAGGTTATAAATTTTCCTGAGTACTGTTTTGGCTTTATCCTATAGATTTTTGATATGTTCTATCCTCATTGTCATTCTCTTTAATAAAATCATCAATTGTTTCTTTGACCTGTGCATTTTAAAATGCAATAACCCTGAGAGACTACCTCTCCCAGGATCCTCTACTCTAACTTCCTCAGACACATCCAACTTCCTTTGTGGGAGGTGTCTGAGGAAGGTATAAGAGAAAGGGAGAGTGAGAGTTTTGGTGCCTTTTCCCCTCAGAGGCCTTTTTTTTGGAAAACCAAGGAGAGCCTTGGTCCCCTCAGAGAACTAATTCCTAGCCTTTTCCCTTTGCTAACTTTTTATAATCTAAATAAACCCAGCTATTCTTTCCCTAAAGTTGTAGCCTGATTTTTGTTGAGCTTTGAAGGGCTGGGGCCAATTTCCCACCAGGGCTGTTGTGACTATCTGTCTCATGTGTGTTTCTTGAAGACAACATATACTAGGATTCTGGTGTTAAATCCACTCTCCTATCCTCTTGTGTTTTATGGGTGAGTTTATCCCATTCACATTCAGAGTTATGCTTACCACCTGTGTATTCCCCTCCCTTTTAAATGACTTATTTAATCCTAACCTTAATCCTATTCTTTCCCTTCCCTTCAGTGCTTTGCTTTCAGTCAGTCTCCCCCTTTCCTCTCCTGTTATGTTGTTCCCCTTAACCCTCTCTCCTTTCTTACTTCCCTTTTACTATATGACTTTTTAGACCCTGCCTCCCCTCTCCCTCCCTTGTATTTCTTCCCTCCTCACCATCCAGTTTCTTATTCCTCTTCTATTTTTCTATAGGGTATGATACAATTTTATATCCTAATGACTCTGGCTGTTCTCTCTCTGAGCCAATTCCAATGAAAGTACAGGTTAAGTATTACCTATTACCAACCTCTTCCTCCTTTCCATTGTATTGGCTTCCCCACCCACCCACCCCTGATACTTCTTTATGTGATACATTTTGCCCCATTTTAACTACTATGACAATTGTTATAGAGAAAATATGGATTATAGATTTAATTAGCAGAAAGCAGTTTTGGCTGGTAAGCTGCTAAGAGCTTGGAATTCCAAACTTGGAATCCTGCCACAGGGGACTTACACATAATGACTCTGGAGTTGGTGGTTGTGGGCAGTTGTTAGGAGTTGTGGGCTTGGTAAATAGCTGTCTGGATGGGCCTGTGTGGTGTTTGGGATCTCAGTACTTTGGAGCTGTTCCTTGAACCTGAATACAAGATCTTCAGTCAAGAACAGTGAAGTTCAGGTTGAGTCAGGATTTTTATCTGTGCTGCTGGTGAACACACACAGATAATCCCATCTCTCTGACTTCTCACTTGGGTTATATCTTGCTGTTTAACCAGATTCCTGGGACCAAAGGCATCTAGAGAACAGCCAAGGACAGCTTCATGAGATACTCTTTCCCTGACAAACCAGCCATTGCTATAAGCAAATATGCTGGCAGATTTAGTGTTCAGAGTAGCCATCACCATCCCTCCATTCCTTGACAATTACCTTTAGACTTAAGTGGCAATTTTTCCTACTTCCCTCACTCCCCATCCAAGTTTATTATTATTATTATTATTATCATTATCATTATTATTATTATTATTATTTTAAACCCTTAACTTCTGTGTATTGACTTATAGGTGGAAGAGTGGTAAGGGTAGGCAATGGGGGTCAAGTGACTTGCCAAGGGTCAAACAGCTGGGAAGTGTCTGAGGCCAGATTTGAACCTAGGACCTCCTGTCTCTAGGCCTGGCTCTCAATCCACTGAGCTACCCAGCTGCCCCCAAATTAAAACCACTCTATACAGACCTTCCTTGTTCTGCTCCTTTCCCAGACAAACCTGGCATCTGACAAAAGAACCCATTGAGATAACCCCAGAAGCTCCTCCTTGTGGTTTCCTTCTCTCCTCCATTCTCATTTCTTTCCCTACCAAACCACACTGGGGTTGTTTGCTACTGGTTTTGCTGTTCTGTTAGCTAACCCACTGAGTTATTTATTCATGTACCATAACACAATATCAGTTTTTTAGAGTTATACATATCATTATCCCATATAGGAATACAAGCCCTTTAACTTTATTGAGACCATTCATTTCCCCCCTCTTTTTGTTTACCTTTTAATGCTTCTCTTGGATTTTTGTATTCAACCCCAAATTTTCTGTTCAAATCTGCTTCAGGAATGATTGGAAGTCTTCTATTTTATTAAATGACCATATTTTCCCTTGAAAGAGTATAGTCAATTTTGTTGTGTAACAGTTGATTCTTGGTTGTAGACTTGGTTCCCATGCCTTCTGGAATATTATATTCCAAGCCTTCTGGTCCTTCAGTGTGGAGGCTGCCAGGTCTTGTGTGATCCTGACTGGGGCTCCTTCATATCTAAATTGTTTCTTTCTGAGTGCTTGTAGTATTTTCTCTTTGGTCTGGGAATTCTTGAACTTGGCTATAATGTTCCTGGCAGTTGTCATTTGGGGATTTAATGCAGGAGGTGATCTGTGGATTCTTCTGATCTTTATTTTACCCTCTTGTTCAAGGATATCAGGGCAGTTCTCTTGCCTAATTTCCTGTAGTATGATGTCAAGGCTTTTTATTTGGTCATGGTCTTCAGGTAATCCAATAATTGTTAAATTGTGTCTCCTGGATCTATTTTCCAGGTTCATCATTTTATTTGATAAGGTATTTCAGATTTTCTTCTATTTTTTCATTCTTTTGATTTTATTTCATAAAATCTTGATACCTTATGAAATCATTAGTTTCTAGTTGTTTAGTTCTAATTAAAAAAAACAGATTTCATCCATGACTTCTTGATTCTCCTTTGCCTTTTGAACTATTTTTCTTTGTAACATTCTTTTTGTCTTTTAATTTTTTTGATTGTCTTTATTAGGCTGATGGAATATTAATGAACCTTGAGGTCAGATCTTCCCCAGCTGGCAGCAGAAGCTGAAGGTGTAGGTGTGGAGGCTGAAGAGAGCTGTGCTTCCCACCCTGTTACAAGGTATTCTGTAGTGGTTGCAGTCTTCTCCCCGGGAACTTAGTCAGCAAGGCTCTCAACATGGTAAGTGGGGGAGGGGTATTGGAGATTGAGGTTGCTTGCCTTCTGAAGGCTTCTTATCTGTCCTATTGATAAAATTGAGCCAAGGTATAACTGATCTGCAGAGATGGATGTGCTCCGAGGTCAAAACCTTGAGAAAGGGGGAGCAAGATGGAGAGTTTTGGTTGTGGATAGGCTGCCCTCTCCATGCTTCTTATCCAGTTGCCTCCCTGCCAACTGTGGTCAGCACCCTAAGCCTGGCACAGCTCTACCTCTGGTAGAGCCCTTGCCCTGAGATTCCAGTGAATGCTGGAGAATCAGCACAGGTGGTAGGGGAGGGGTCCTGGGACCTTCCTTCTTCCTTTTCCTTAATCTAGATAATTAAGGCTTTTCTTTGTGTACCTTTTGAGTACAGAAGAAGGGTCCCCAAGTTTTGTTCTGTAGTTAGATTTGATTTTCTGTCCCCTTGAAGCATTCCATTTTTGATTGGTGTGGAGGGGTTTTCAGAGAGGTCTGGACTTTTGCTGCATTTAAGTGGCCAACTTGACTCTACCTTTTTCTCTTTTTAATTTTTTGCCTCGTTTTCTATCTAGTCAATTCTAGCTCTCAAGACACTATTTTCTTGTTTTAATTTATGTGCCTCTGTTTCCAGATGACCTATTTTGCTTTTTAAGTTCTTTTCCCAGTTTTCTTCAGCCTGTGTTATTTGTTTTTTGAGTTCTTCTTTAAGCTCCTCCAGAGCCTGAATCCAGTTTACTGGAGTTTTTGAGGTCTTGCTTAATGTTCTTTGGTCCACCTTTTCCATATGTTCTTTGTTGTTTTTCTGAATAGTAGTTTTCAATCATAGTTTCTTTTTTTCTTCTGTTGCTGTTTACTCATAATTTTTCTTCCCCCCCTCTCCTTTTGGGCTATACACTTGCTTCTCTGGTTGTTTGCTGGCTCTGTGAGTTTGAGCTTTTTTGCCCTCTAGAGGCTTGTTCTCTGTGCTGCTGGTGCACTGGATTGGGCCAGTTGAGCTGCAAAGCTGAATATTCCCTGAGGCCAAAACTTCCTATGGCAGAGGCCCAAAATGGAGGTGTGGTGACTGAAGGCTGTGACCATCCTGCTCTCTCCTCTGTTTCTCTCCACCAGCTTCCTCCTTGCCAGCTGATCTCAGAGTCCCAAGCTTCACATAGTAGCAAGGTATTCTTTCCCCACTGGAGCCCTTACACTGAGATCCCACTGTCCACCCAAATCTCAGCACAGTAGTTGGGGGAGGGGCATTGGGACCTTCCTTCTTTCTTTTCTTTATACCAGAGAATTCAATCTTCTCTGTGTACCTTTTAAATTGAATCGAACAGTAGGGTCACACAGCTCTGTCTTGTTGTTGGATTTGGTTTCTCTGTTCTCCTTGAACTGCTTTATTTTTGATTGGTGTGGAAGGGTATTCATAGAGGAATCAATTTTTGCTGTTTCTAAGCCCCTAACGACTCTGCCCACCTGTGTTTTCTTATATAACATGACTAATGTGGAAATATTTTGCATGACTACACAGGTAATGTATTCAATTGCTTGCCTTATCAATGATGGGGAAGTGGCAGGAGGAATGGAGATAATTTGGAACTCCAAATTTTAAAAAAAAATGTTAAAAATTACTTTTACATGTAATTGGAAAAATAAAATATCAAAAAAGTAAAAGAAAATTTTGGTTCTTGGCTCTCTGAGAATACTAGATTCATTGCCTACATCTATTTACTATCCAAACATTCCTGTTCTTAGTTGGAAAGTTTCTGGAGAATGTCTTTAAAGGCATAAATCCTCCCTGTTCAATGCTTTGGTAATCTAATTTGGGATCTCAATGACTCCACTATCCTTTTCTGCAATTAGATTAGTTAACTTCTTCACAGGCAAATTGTTTACACCTCTATAGCTTCTCTTTCCCACTGAAATCTTCAAAGATAGAATCAATTTTCAAATTTCTTACTGGTTGATGAACATTGCACCCCCCTATTTTCCAATGGAGTGGTGATAGACTCTTTTTTCCAGGTCTTTAAAGCTGAACAGTTAAGATATAGCAGTTTACTTTCTGATCTGATAGTCTTTGTTGTTTCCATATACAAAGAAAAGTCAGAAGGGTCAGTTAGCCTGAAGTCTTTTGAATTCATGAAGTTTTCCCTTTCTTTGAGTGATATTCAGATAGCAGATTGGTACTGGCCTTCCCATATATTATCCCATTGCTTAGTTTCCAACTGTTTTCTTTCATAGGCTTCCTGCAATTTCTGGAGTTCTGTATCCTGTTCTGCTTTGGTCTAATGATTCTCCACCCCAAGAGTATTGATCACTAGCTTTTGGTCCATTGCAAAGGATGTCTCAAGACATTCCTTGATTGGCTAAAGAAACTCTGTACAAGTTCTTGATTTGGCTTTGGCTTCTCTTGTGACCTGATAAAGCAGTCAGATCTTTATCATTATGTATTCACTTCTCAGAACATTGTGAACTAAAAGTGAACTAGAATGTGTGTTGTCTAACCATTTAAAATAAAATCCCTTCTTTTGATAGCTGCAGAAGACATGTAGGAGGTCTTCAGCATGTAATTCTTGGGGAAAATTGTAAATTCAGTGATATGAGGAAGGTTCACAATCACTTATGTCAAGCTCAGGAGCTTCATAGTTGTAATAACCAGATCAAGGTTCCTGGAGATTCTTTCTTTTCTTCACACTCCCCCCAAAACTCTTCTAGGAGTCATGAATCCAGGAAATCTTCATCATCATTAAACAGAGAATATTAGCTGTCCTCTGTCAGAACACTCCCATGATTGGAGCAAGGGTAAGGAATTTTCAGTTTCAATCGTTTCTCAGAGTCATCTTTCTCAACTGTTTTTGCCAGTTTAGAAACTGAGTTCAGCTGAGTAGGCGGTCCACATGGTCAGGATTCAAAACAGAACTGCAATCTAAATGCTTAAATGAAAACTGAGAATTTAATATTGTTTCTACTACCTTATAATCAGTACTAAAACTGTTTTTCATTTTTCTTTCTGAATGTCATCCTACTTAGTTTTTCCTTTCAGAATTCACATAATTTCACACTTTGGAATGGTTTACAAGAAACCTAAGCCTTATGAGATTGTGAAATAAGTAGTCCTTGTTACTGTCATATTACTGGTTTTAGAAATATATTTCTCTTCTTTCTTTGGTTTAAAATGTGTTTATGAAGGTATATTGAATAAAACTACTAGGATTTGAGATTGTTTGTTGATTTGCTATGGCAAACATTTTTTTGGACTCTAGAGCTCTCTTTGAGAATGGAATTTTCCTCCATTTCTTTCAAGTATATACCTTTTAAATTTTTTTGAATTAGGTGACTTTCCATCCCTGGCCTTCTGCTCTTATCTTCTAGGTTTACTATTAGGTCTTTGAAGCTTAAAAACAACTCTGAAGACATCATTTTTGGGAGGCAGAGATTTTCTTCTTGCCTCTATTTCACTATAGCATTCAGATGACTATAGCATATTTCCTTGTGACTCGATATGAGTAGCACTGTACCTCATTGGCCTTTGGGTATGTGGAAGGCCATATCTAGGTTTCAGGCATGAAGTCTGCATCTCTCAACTGCTGCAAGCTGAATGATTCCACCCCAATCAAAATAGTATCATTTGACTTTACAAAATGACAGAAGGACACAAGAGGGACTGTGTAAGGAGATAAGAGAAAATTTTTTCCAAAGAAAAAGGAGGAAAATCTTGGTAATTCCTTTACATTCATCAATGTTGATACTTTGTTGGCACCAAACAATTTTTCTGCTTCTGTAGATTTTCTTGGACTCAGCCTGAAGCTCCAGTCCTCCCATGATTATTTTGATAATTTTTTATTGAACTCGTACAATTTCTTAAGCTGAAAAGTGGAGATGTTTTGTAAATTTGTGACATTGAAGAAAAAAGGAGGGGACTTCCAACTGTGAATTATTTACTCTCTGCATGTAATAAGATCAAATATGGTTCTAGCCCCATGTTTATGCAGAAGCACAAGCAAAAGATGCAACATGGTTAAGTATTTAGTTCTTATCATTGTTGAATATTTAATGAATGAAACTTATGGTGAGGTAAATGGTTCCATCTGTGGTGCTAAAAAACAGAACATCTTCATGTCTGAATAAACTTTGAACAGAAGTGGTTGAGCAGGCTGTAATCATTTCAATCGACTTAAGATTTAGGATTCAACTGCTCATTTAACTGGAAGTACTTCCTCCTGAATAGCCAATCTTTTATTCTTTGCATAAAATCATTTTAGGCATGTTTTAGATGGTTGCTTCTAGCTAGAGTTAGAGGACTGTTGTGAAGATCTAGTGAGATGATGTATGTAAAGTGCTTGGTAAATTGTAGAGTGTTTTTTAAAATGTTACATATCATTAACAATGTCACATAATTTGATACTTCAAAGTATCCATAATTTCATCAGTTGGGGTACTTTTTGCTGAGACAGACTGCAACCCTTTTCTACCTTAGCAAATAGTCTTTGTGACTTGTTATAGTGAAAAAAGTAATATTTTCAGAATGAGCCTCTGAAATACTTAGCTGGGATTACCTTGAAATGAAAAAACAAAAAAAATTAGAGTTCACCAATCTCTCATTTATCTCTAATCTCTTTTTATTGGCTACTTCCCTGTTGCCTACAAGCATACTTTGAAATACCTTTATTGTAGGCCCATAATCAAGACTTTTCTGTCTTTGTGGAATTTTATAGAGCTTGTGGCATAATATTTAACAAGTCAGGTTTATATTCATGTGATGATGAGAAATTAAAATGTATTTTAGAGGAGAGTCAAACTGCAGAGTACCATGTTGCTTGGCACTAAAGGGAATAAAGAAAATGGAAAAAAAGTAATACTTATATACTATATATTTCTCATTCACAAAGACTAATTATGGTGCATGCAATGATAAAAGTGAATTGCTATGCAATCCTTCTATACCTCTTTTATCAGTTCATTATCCCACACTCCATGGCAATTCTTCCAAACTTTTTCACCTCTCTTTAAACCTCCCAAGATTCACTAACCCCAACCTTGAGGATCTTGCCTCATATTATACAGAAAAAAAGTCTATTCACTGTAAGCTTCATCTTCTCCCCACTTATACATATTGGCAAGACGTCATATCCCCGTTTGTCCCTATGTTGCACACACAGAAGTAGCCCTATGACTTACTAAAGCAAACACCTCTAACTGCACAATTGATCCCATTCAATTCCAACTCCTCCCACAAATTCTCCCCTCTCTTATTATCAATATGTCACTCATCTTCAATTTCTCCTTGTCTATTTTCTACTTTCCCATTATCTACAAACATGCCTCAAAAATCTCTTACTTGATCCTTCCATCCTTGGTCTTATCCTACATCTCTTCTGCTCTTAGTGGCTAAACTCCTTTAAAAGAGTGCCTATAGTAAATGCCTCCACTTCTCTCCTTTCCTCTCTTTTTACTCTTCTTTTAAGCCCTTACAAACTGGCTTCTGACCTCATCATTCCACCAAAACCTCTTGAATTGGATAGACATATAATAGACATAATAAACTCAACCCATCCAAAACTGAACTCATTATCTTTCATCCTAAACTCTCTTTCCCTCTTTCAAATTTCCCCATCATGGTTGAAGATACCACCTCATTCTTAGGGTACCACAATAACTTGTTGGTGGGTTTGCTTGACACATGTCTCTCTCTGCTCTAATCCAATCACTATTCAACTGTAAAAGTGATTTTCCTAAAGCACAGGTCTGACCAGTTCACTGCCCCTCTTCCCTACCCCCATTTAAATAAACAGAGTGTCTTATCACCTCCAAGATCAAATAAAAAGTCTTTTGCTTGGCGTTTGAATTTAGTCCTCTTACGTTTTCAGTTTTCTTTTGTCATACTACTTGCCATATTCTTAAATCTAGTGACATAAATGAGAAACTTCATCTCTCTACTTTAGGCATTTTCTCTGACTATCCCCCATGCCTAACATGCTCTACAACTCATCTCCACATCCTGGATTCCCTGGATTCTTCCAAGTCCCAATGAAAATCCCATCTTCTACAGGAAGCCTTTCCTAACCCCTCTAATTCTAGAATCTTCTCTCAATAATTTTTCATTTTTAACCTGTACATAGATCATTTGTACATATTTGCTTGCTTATTCTCTCCCTTAGTAGACTGTCAGTTCCTTGAGGGTGGGGACTATTTTTTAATTCTTTTCCTATCTCCAAAATTTAGCACAATACCTAGCTCAAAGTTTTCATTGGTGCTTACCTTTGATTTTTGAAGAGGACTGATGACATTATGGGGGTGATATCTTGACATAATAAATTGTAATAAATAAATCAATGAGGCAGAGTTATACAAAGTCCTCAGACTCATTCTTTCTTCTAGAGTCCAGTAGCAAAAACAAGTCAGTACAATTGATGGTAACCCAGTATGTAGCAATGGCTTTGGCTTCTTTGATGTCTACAATCAAGCTCTAACCACTCCATAGTGACTGCTTCAGTTACCTTAATGGCTGTTTTGGGTAATGGGTCACAAACCAATTAGCGAGTTAGGGACATGTTTACCCCAAGCATTTGAATATATCCCTCAGTGGAATGGATAGGTGAGAAAAATTTGTTCTAGTGTATAGTAGGTGCTTAATAAATTATTACTGAAATTATATAATATCTTTTATCAAGCTCTATGTCAGACACTATGTTAAGGGATGAGGATAAAAACGAAAAGTAAGATTGTTCCTGTTCTCAAGGAGCTCATATTCTGATGGAGGAGACAAGACAGATGGCAAGTTTCTTGTAACATGCCATATGGAAAGAATCCTTAGTCCTTTGGGTACAATTGTGAAGCAGATGGTGATTCATCTTCTTTAATGTTGTTTCTACTGGTAAAAAGATATCTGATTTTGATGTTGAACTATTTGACAGCACCAAGGACTTTGGTGGCAAGAGCTTTCCTTTTCACTGTCTTCCATAACTGTAGATGCTAAGGAGGTTGGGATTATAACATGCGCGGAGACAATTGCCAGGTTATGTCTCCTCAACTGTTGCTCCTTTGGATAATGAATGTAGGGTCTATGATGGAAACAGAACTAGTAGGCTGGGTTCAATGCTAATCCTAAGGAACAACATATAGTTGATTCTCCTAACCTATAAAGACTTCATGTATCCTCCCTGGTGACTAATTATTTTGTTTAAGAACAAGCTCCACTAAATGCAATGCACATTGACAATAGACTGGTCGCTAGCTAATGCTTATTTTTTCAATGACAATACATAAAACAAATTTTGAAATGGTCTTTAGGCTTGTATGATAACTTCCTAATCTACTTCTGCAATAATGATAACATGATTTAAAAGGGAGCGGTGGCTACTGATTCACATAAGTTTTAGATGTCCTTATAAACACCATTTTATCTCTAGGTTGCTAAATATGAATTACTGAATAAAATGAACCACATAAATATTGACATTCTTGCTAAAATGAAGCCAGTTGGCATTGTTGAACCAGTTGGATAAGTTGAACTTTGAGATTTTTAGCATGATGATTAAGAAGTTGTGCATAAACTCCACACCCTCTTATCACCTTAAGAACCCCATCTGAAAATGCAACAATTAAAAGAATAATAAAAAAAGCATTTATAGAAATCTCCACAGGAAAACCAACAGAATGAAGAAATGATCAATCAAAACATAAATAAAACAAAAACCTCCAAACTGAATTAAGAAATACTATGGAATAATAAACTTCTCAGGATAAAGAAAAAGAAGATATTAATTCAATAAATACATTTAGTATTCTAGAAAGGAAGGAAATATAATTAAGTACCTACCATGTGCCAGGCATTGTGCTAAGCTCTTTACAAATAATTTCCCGTCTAAAGGGTGCCAATAAGATATTTAAATACCTTATATTTTTATATGTCTATTTATTAGCTCCTGTGAATACTTCACATCTTACATATTTTTTTGTGAGATAAAAAAATAGGCTGTCCTATTTTTTTTTTCGCCTGAATTTCTACCTTTAGAGCCTATAAAAGAACTTGGATACTCTTACGTAAATGTGGGGAAATCTTAACACAAGCAAAATGGAAGCTCCATTTAGAAAATAATAGTAGAAATTTGACCAGTAGGGTGATGAGTCAATAAGACTTATTAGACTTATTGCATCCATTTTAGGATTATAAAAAATGTGTTAATAAGGCTCATAGTCTGGGTTGCAGGTTAGGTCTTTAGCATTGAATCAAGACCAGTTTCCTAAGACTTTATTTCAAAGACTTCTTGCTCTATTCTACTAAAACAACTTAATATGTTCTCCAATAACAAATAAACAATTCTAGGGTTCCTCTGCATAATTCTTCCAAACTAAAATTCTGCATTTTCTCCAACATTAACAGATTTCTTTTAGAGTCAGTGCTGAACTCATGTTAGATCTGGAACCTGATTGCTGCAGCTATAGAGAGATGGAGAGTTTAAAGAAGAGGTTTGGCAGAGAAAGGAGGTGATAATAGTTTTTAAATTTATTTATTCTTGTCCTATTAATGTTCTATTGGAATAATTTCCATTAATTAATCATTCAAAGGACTCAGTGTTACAGGAGAAGGAGTGAATATTTGAAATTAAAAGACTTGAGTCTGAATTCTGGCTCTATTATTTGATATTAATATGACCTTGGACAAGGCACTTAACCTATAAGTAGCTTAGTTTCCTCATCTATAAAACTGGCAGGTTTACGTAAATGACTTCTAAGTTTCCATCCAAGCCTAAATCTATGATCCTAAGACTTCTCTTATCTCTTTGAGAAAAGGTTCATCACTTCTTCCTTTGTAATAGTCTTGTAACTAGCAGGAATGCATTTTCATCTGTAATGTGCCTAGCAAAATGGCATTCACATAGGGTGGTCTGACAAATCCTACCTGATGAAACCAAAGCTTACGAAAGGACAGATGTAAGCTGATAGCATAGTGCTGAAAGGTCTTTGATTTATCATATGAACCAATTATTCACTGATAAGAGAATCACCCGCTCAGTATGGTAGGGTCTATAACAGGTGAATAAACTGGCACCAAACCAGGTATGTGTGTTGTCCTACAGGGATCTAATGTCTGATGTTTCATCTACCATTATAAAACTTATTTCATCATTGGTTTTCAAAAGGCAAGACAGGAAACTTTTCATATAGAACATTGATATAGCCAATAACATAAATTAAGTACAAAGTATTACTAATGAAACAAAAGCTAGTGTTGCAGCTCACATTCAATGCCCTTTATGGGTTAAAAAATTACAAGCATCTTATCTTTTGGGGGGAGCAGACAGCTTTTAATCGGATAATATCCAGAGGCAACCATTTAGACAACAGAAGAAAATTATCAAGGGGGAGAAAAAGTGATTTTTTTTGGCAGAGTGACAATCATTTTGCAAGTACTTTCACAATGAGATTGACAGGCAAGCCTCCTGCAATTTTAATGAAAAGATCTGCATAGGCCAGTTCACCAATATTCTGTAGTTTGAGTTAAATGAATTTCCTTTGGTGGTGATACAATGAAAAGGCGAGTGATGAAGAAGAAATTACATGTCATCACCTTCCCAGAAATACTGCGGGCTTGTTGTTATGACGATATAAGGGCCAATATAGAGCTTTGGAATGAAAAAGAACCATGTGCCTACATTCTATTCCTGTCCTTACAAATTTCAGATTTTTTTTTTTGCAGCTATCGAAGAAAGATTTGATATTGTTGTTGTCTAAGCACATTTAAACTTCAGCTGAAATAACTGCCAAGTGATTCATGCCTATGTAGGTGAATATAACGATTGTATCTGGAGCCCCAGTGCGCCATTTTCATTTCACTTTAAATAAAAAACAAAATGTATCTATGTCAGTCAGTGCCCTTCTGCTGTACTCAGAGGTATCCAACAGGCTACAATTATGATTGTGAAGTGATTGTGTCACATTGGAGGAAGGTTTATTGCTTTTGAGTCTGCTAGGCAGTAACACATTCTGTTTCATATTACTCTTTATATCATTGTTTGGCTGTGACTAGAATAATCAAATGCCATCAAATGCTGTCAAATTCAATTTACAGTATTTTTCATTGAAGCGGGCTTTCTGCATTATATTTCCTGTTTTCCCTCTCTATAGCTGCCATGGAATACTCAACATAATCATGAGCTTTATTTACAAAACCAACAGAGTGAAACCACGTCCTGGGCTATAACAGATACTTTATTTCCCCTTATTCAGAATAGGGATTTGATGTGCTTTTCTCATACAATTAGCATTAAGTAGATGAAAGAAAACTATTTCCAGAGGATGGGCATTTTTAGAGCCTGCACTAATGTGCTTAGCGTAAAATGTAAATTCACATTAGTCATTTTTACGTGTTCATGTTGTATTTGAATCAGAAATATTATTCTTCAAATTAATGTTTGCTGAGAAGAAATTTGGCTTGCTCATTTTCAGTAATATCATTTACATAACCAGAAGTTCAATGATACTTCCTCCTTTGGCAATTTTGCTAAAAACTCTTAATTCGACAAGGAAGCTAAAGCTTAAGCTAAGGGGTTAGAGATGGGAAGTTACATGGGGACAAAGATCAAGTCTACAGGCTGAGGATCTCAGACTGGATTTCCTCAAGATCATTGAACTTAAGGTTGACAAGAAGCCTTTGCCATGCTTTATACACTCAACATGCTTATTTGATGCGTTTGTTCTGTGTGTATATCCTTTATGATGTGTTGTGTTTGCTGTATTAGACAATAAACTCCCATCATATGGAGAATGATTCAGTTCAGACTGCTGTATAATGTCACCTGTGGACAGATGAGAGTGTGGCAAACTGAAAAAAGCCCCAAACTCTGAGACTTGGGTTCTTATTGAAGTTGTGATACCAACTCACTGAATGACTATGTGGAAGTCTTTCTTTGTGCCTCAATTTCCTTGATATAATTAAGGGGTTGAATTAAATGACCTCTAGGAAGTAGTTCATTGTCTAAAGTACTGGTCCTGAAGTCCCCAAGAATTGAGCTCGAACTTTGTTTCCAATATTTACTAGCTGCATGAGCCTGTGAAAGTCATCTAACCTCTCTTTTTTCTCAGTTTACGAATCGGACAAATGGAGACTTTAAAAAAATAGCACCTACTTTCCAAATCTGATGTGAGAATCAAATGAGATAACATTTTTAAAGTACTTAGCATAGGGTTTGGGACATAGCAAGACCTCAGTAAATCCTTTTTCCTCCCTTCCTCCCTTCTTCCTTTCCTTCTTCCCTTCCTTCCTTCTCTTGAAAGGTCCTATCAATCTAGGTGTTCAACTTTTAAAAAAGAATTTTTATTAATTATAATAGGGGTATGGGAGTATACGATTAGGAAGAGGAACAATAAATTCTACAGTGACAACTGCTATTTACTGTGGGAAGATAGAGGGTTGTGAGCAAAAAGAAACCTCTTGGGAAGTAAGGAGAAAGTATTGCATCCTTGACAAAAAGTAAGCTGTTGGAATCCTGAAAAACAAGACTGATCCCTGCTGAATAAAGACTATATTCCTACTGGTAAACAGAGGCCACAACAGTAATGCAAGGAACAAATAGGGGGCAGTATGGTGAAATAAAAGAATGCTGGAGCTAGAACTAGAGGATGTAGGTTCAAATCTCAAGTCTGCTACTTAATACATGTGTGGTTTTGGGGAAACCACTGAACCGTTCTAGGACTCAATTTTGTTACCTGTAAAATGAGACTGACTAATGCTCTCATTTTAAAAATAATAATATTATTTAATTAAATATAATTTAATAATAATAATAATAACCTCTGATTTGTCTTCCAGTTCTGCCTAAGGTTCTTTGAACTCTTTAAATGGGATCCTTCAAACCACCATATACAAATGAATGATTAAATTGTTTAAAATATACTTTCTATCTTTTAAATAAGTATGGCATTTAGACTAGAATTGAATATCTCATTAGGTATTACTCTTTCTCTATAATCTTACTATTCTTAACTAACTTAAATATTACAATAAATCAAGTGGTTTGACTTAATTTACTGGTTAGTTATGGTTTAGCTTGAAATTGAGTCAAAATGGTCAAATCACTTGTGCATTTGTATTCACAAATTAAATTAATATGTCTCAGTATGACTCTCTCCTCTTCTGATCATCATCTAGGGAGACTTTTTTGTGAAAACAAGACAAAGGTTATTAGAACTCTGTAAGTATTTAAATATTGAATAAGAATAAAAATAACTTTACCGGTGAATAAAATAGTTGATGATGATCCCATTTGGCTTTGTAGGTGGTAACCATCTAATTAATATGCTGGTAGGTCCTGTAGTCAAAAGAAATGGGGGTTTCAGATCCAAGGGAGCTGCTTCAAAAGTTGTCACCAGGGTACCACTGCTGACTCCACAGCCACCTTGAAGAAGGACCAAAGAATGGTGTTGAAGAAGGGGAAAGAGATCCTATATACTATAAATTAAGACTTCAAATGACTTACATTTCTCCAACTAGAAAGTTGGATAAATTACCACTTAGCAAATCTATTAACTAAAACAATTAAAATAACTTAATTAACTTTTTTTGGCTAAACTGAGGGCAGCTTGGTTTATTATGGAAATGACTCCTTTTCATTTTTTCATTGCTGAAAGAATCATTGAGTGCCTGCTATGTACAAGGCATAGTAGCAGCTCTGCATCTTAACTTTCACATGGAATCTCTTGATAAAAAGTTAATTTCTGACATTCAGAAAAGGTACTATCTGTAATAAAAATATATTTGATTTCTGCAAGAAAGAAAGAATATGAGTTAATATTTTTATTCAATAATATTTCTTAGGAAGTTATAAGAGCTTGTTTATCTTCATAATGATCATCTTAAAAAATGATTTTAAAGTATACCTTAAGAATTAGTCTATTTCTGGTCATTAGCTCATATTGCTCTTTGTCACAGATATCCCAATATATTTAACTTAAACCAATACCATAAGCATTTAAGAAGCATCTACTACATATAAGTTAAAAGACAATTATATAGTAGAGTGAGAATTAGTTTTTGAATAAGGAAGACTTGGATTCAAGGCCTGTTTCTCACATATACAGGCTATGTATGTATATGGCTCTGGGTAAGTCTCTCAAATGAACTCCTACTGTTCCCAAGAAATGCTTTGAAACTATAACTTGGAGAACAGGGACTTATCTGCATTGAAAGAAGGCAGATTTTGAGAGTTCTTTAATCAATGAACTTGAAGGTCCATTTTTTTTAACTCTTACCTTCTGTCTTAGAAGCAATATTAAATATTGGTTCCAAGGGAAAAGAGTGGTAAGGACTAGGCAATTGGGTTAAGTGACTTGCCCAGAGTCACATTGCTAGGAAGTTTCTGAGACCAGATTTGAGATTATGATCTCCCCTCTCCAGGCCTGATACTCTACCTACTAGCCCCTGTCTGTTTTTAAAAATGATATGTAAGACACTGAGCTTGACACAAAGGATATGAAAACATAAACAAAACAGTCCTTGCCCTCTATACATTTAGATAGACAGATGAAGGGTAGTCAGGTAAAGTAGAAAGACATATATAATAAAATAGATCATAAGATAGATAGACAGACATAGATAGATGATAGATAGAGAGATAGAGCTAGATAGATAGATAGAGAGAGAGAAAGATAGATAGATAGATAGATAGATAGATAGATAGATAGATAGATAGATAGAGAGAGANAGATAGATAGATAGATAGATAGATAGATAGATAGATAGATAGATAGAGAGAGAGAGAGAGAGATGAAAAGCAGATGTTTTACATTGGTTATCTTCATTTGTATAAAAGTCCCATAAGTAAGTAACTATTAGGATCCTTTGTTATGAAATTATTTTTCCCCTAGTTTGTAGAACCATGTCTCAATTATCTGGTCTTACAGTGTTTCATGTTATTTAGGGAGTCATTCCTAGGTTCTATGGTCTATAATGTTTTCATAAACTAAAAAAAGCCAACGGTGATCCAACATCTTCACATACTCCATTTCTTTCTTTCCTGAGGCTTGTTTTCATGCTAATAAACAAAACAAGGTTTGGTATCAGAAATAATAACAGGTATGATTCAGTGTAGGTACTAATGAAAAACAATGAAAAACTGGCAGAATGTTTAAGAAGGAATACCAGAAAAGGTCGTTTATAAATCTAAATGTATAAAGAAGAAAAATTTTTAATATGAAAACTGTCGTAAGAAGTTGTAAAATGTTTCCTTCAACAAAACTTATTTTCCAAAAGGCACGAAAATAGTGCGAAGTGTAATCCTGGTTTTTTTCAGTTGTATTATATGCTCTCTGATTTTTTTCAGGAGAAATTCCTGATCCCAATTATAGATAAATATCAATTGTCTTCTCCTTGTTACCCAATATGTTGATGGCTCATGCCTTCAGTCATTAGCTGGTATTGGGGACAGAAACTGAGAGTTGATTCCATTATTGCAACCCACACAATGTAATTAAGAAGTACTGTTGAGGGGAAAATAGCATATCATGCATGTTTAAGACTAACAAATATTTTTGCATTATCCTTTGCACAGCATAAGTATGTGTTTATTCAATTGAACTGAGCTGCTCTCTTTTAATCACATGGAAAATCACAAGCTGACCTTAAGTTAAAATCAATAAAACAATGATCTTGACAGAAATGACTGAATGTGTAAGTGAACATGAATAGATGAGGGCAAGAAAAGAAGCTAAAAATATCCTCAAGTCAAATATGCTCTAAGTAATATGTAGATAGCAATGGTGAAATTCCACAGGGAGTAACATTAACTTGAAAAAATGAAAATTTCAAGAATAACATGTTCTGGAAATTCCAGGGACCAGGTTGGGATGTTGGAACAATGGATAGTGTACTGAACTTGGCATTAGTAGGATCTGAGTTTACATCCCAACTCAGATACTAATTAACTGGGTGACCCTGGGCAAGTCATTTAATCTCTCAGTCAGTTTCCTTGCCTGGAAAATGGGATAATTTCATGGCCATCTACATTTCTGTGATTTATCTCAGGCACTGAAATATGGTGGCACCAGAGCTCAGTTTCACCATTCCACAGGGATAATTAATAGCATTCATCTAACAGAGTTGTCATAGGGATCAGAGAGTTAATACATATATGTAAAATATTTTGTAATCTTTAAATCTCTATATTAATCTATTAATATCTATTAAACAAAACAAGATGTTGAGAAGACCAACATCTACACTTTCCATGCCACACATAAGATGTTCAGGTTATAAAGAGTATAATTATTATAGAATATGTCTCCATTAGTTTAAAATGGGGTTTATTGCTCATATCTAACTATCTCCAAATCAATAAATGTATATCTAACAACTATAACAGCACTAATTTAGGATCTATAGATTAAAAATAATAGAAATCACACATGAATTCAAGAACCTTAGAGTCTGGTAGAGGGATAAAACATATAAAAATATATGCCAAACAAAAATTTGTCTTATCCATAAAAAGAAATGCATGTCTTATGCTTTTAACCCTGGGTTAATATTGAACCAAGTAGATGATTTTGAAGACTCTTGGACTAAAAGGAACAGAATGCCTTAACTGTCTAATTTTCAATAAAACAAGTAAAACTTATGGACAGGAAAGGCTTGTCCAGATGTTGATATTACTGACTACAAGCTGTTCATTAAAGAATGAGTCTCAAAGTTATGTTATTGTAGGTGAATATTCAATGTATATGAGATAAAGGTCAGCCAAGCATTGTAAAATGCATAAGATTTATTCTGATTTTATTCAATACAATACTCTAGCTACAAAAAGTGGAATAAACCAAGTTAAATCCATATTCTAGGGTGTTTTTGTATTCTCCAGATTGCTTTATATTCCTGAAGATTTTCATGTGAGTGAGGTGTTTTTCTTTTAAAGTGCTTTATAAAACAGGACTTTATGTTCACAAAAAATGACTAACATTTTAATCTACAGTTAAATATTCATGATGTAAAATGCAGAAATATATAATGCACCACTCAGTACCAGACTGATTTTTCTAGGTAAACAGTCCACTTCAAATGAGAAAAAGGGATGTTAGCTATTTTAGTTATATTAAAAATATATGTTTTCAGGGGGCAGCTGGGTAGCTCAGTGGATTGAGAGCCAGGCCTAGAGACAGGAGGTCCTAGGTTCAAATCCGGCCTCAGACACTTCCCAGCTGTGTGACCTTGGGCAAGTCACTTGACCCCCATTGCCTACCCTTACCACTCTTCCACCTATAAGTCAATACACAGAAGTTAAGGGTTTAAAATTA
>NC_058133.1:122719036-122761536 GCF_016433145.1 Gracilinanus agilis
TATATATATATATATATATATATATATATATATATATATATATATATATTTGTTTTCATTTTTTGGGGGAAAATTAGACACTTGAATCAGCCCCAAAAGGGTTTAAATCTTGCTCACCATTTTGACATGCTTGTATCCTTACTTCATACTGTGTATATGGGGTTAGATTTTTTACCACAGTTAAATGATGGTAACCAACTGGATGGATCAATGGTGCCACACTACCAGGGTTTAGTAAGACATTATATTGTAAAGGCATCTTAAGGACATGTGTCTCTCCTGAAAAATAAAATTAAAATTAGTGAAATGGTCTAGAAATTCTTATTAATTAACAACAATATACATTTCAAATTGCATAGTTGGAAGATATTGCTGCTTAATTGAATTAAGACCTTTATGAATGTAAGCTTTATGATTTAAGCATCTATAAAAGAAATGAAAATAAATATATTTTCCCTAAACACAAAATACACTATTTTCTCTTCATGACTGGAAAAATAAAACATGCCATAACATTTTCTCTTAAAAACAAACCCAGGATAATTAGAAAATGCTTCATATTTTTCTACCTAGGCTTACTTACCCCCAAAGTACATAAAAAATATCAGTAGTTTTGCAAGTGACGATAATTTTTCTATATAGCATTGTGTATAGCATTCTGTCTGACACAGATTCTTGACATAATAGCCCATAAAATATCCAAATCATGGTATACCTAGAGACTTCTCAGTGCATCAATTATTGAGCCAGGACAGTCCATTCTGTCAGTGAGACTTATGGTCCTGTACATGAAATCCATATGAAATTTGTGTCCAAAAAATGTTAGTGCTCACTATTGCTGCTTTTGAGAAGAAAGGTTAGAGCCATATTTAGCCTCTTCAAAATATAGTGAAATGAATCAGGAATTATTTGATTTTATATTGTGGAGAAAGTATGTTCCCTGAATGCAGAAGGGAATCCCTTCCACATAGACCATATTCTCTTCTTAAATTTCTGTTCAAATGATTTTCTCTGCAACACCAAAAGTTGAAGATTTTTCTCTTCACCATGAGAAATAACAAGACTATGTGGTATGGCAGATAGAAATCTTGCCTTTAAGCTAGGAAGACATTGGTTCAAGTCTCATTTCTGAACATTCTGACTATTTGATCCTCATGCAAACTCTCAGTACTATAGACAACTTACGAAGACTAAATGGTAAAGAAGATGCCAACTTCCATTGCTAAAGTGAATTTTTTCACCTGGGAGATCTCAATACCATTGAAGTCACAAGTCTGGTTCCTATCCCCTATTATAAATAATGAAGTTTCTAGTTAGCTACACTGTCAAGATAAGAGTAAATAAGATAGATCATTAGATCAAAGGTCTAGAGCTGTAATGAACCTGGAATGTCATCTAGCCCAATTCCTCAATTTTATAGAGGATAATTCTATCCAGAAGGGCTAGGACTTAAATTCAAATATATTGACTGTTCTTTTCACTTTTCCCTACTAAATGCAAGACTCCACAGCTATGATGAAGTCAGGACCAAAAAAAAATTTAACTTGATTCTGATTAACATAGAACTAATATTCAAAACAAAGGTAAGAGATGATAAGAAGAAAAAGAGAGAAATTGGACTTTGAAATCTCTGAAATAGACCTTGAACATGCAATCAGGACAGGTTAACTGTTATGGAGAGTGGGCTAACCATTCTGGATGGCAATTTGGAACTATGCTCAAAGGGCTGTAAAAGACTGCCTGCCCTTTGATCCAGCCATACCATTGTTGGGTTTGTACCCCAAAGAGATAATAGATAAACAGACTTGTATGAAAATATTTATAGCCACGCTTTTTGTGGTTGCAAAAAACTGGAAAATGAGGGGATGCCCTCCAATTGGGGAATGGCTAAACAAATTGTGGTATATGCTGGTGATGGAATACTATTGTGCTCAAAGGAATAATAAACTGGAGGAATTCCATGTGAACTGGAAAGACCTCCAGGAATTGATGCAGAGTGAAAGGACCTGAGCCAAAAGAACATTGTACACAGAGGCTGATACATTGTGGTAAAATCGAAAGTAATGGACTCCTGTAGTAGCAGCAAAGCAATGACCCAGGACAATTCTGAGGGACTTATGGTAAAGAACGCTACCCACATTCAGAGGAAGAACTACAGGAGAGGAAACAGAAGAAAAACAACTGCTTGAACACATGGGTTGAGGTGGACATGATTGGGGATGTAGACCCGAAACTACCACACCAATGCAACTATCAACAATTTGGAAATAGGTCTTGATCAATGACACATGTTAAAATCAGTGGAAATACGCATCGGCTATGGGTGAGGGAGGTTGGGAGGTGAAGGGAAAAGTAAGAGCATGAATCATGTAACCATGTTAACTTTTCTAAAAAATAAATATTAAAAAAGTATATGGTTGAGAAGTTGAGAAGTTAGATGGAAAAATTATACTTTGAATATTTGAATATTACTTAAGAAGCTTTCATAATGTGACTTTAGACTAGAGACACTAAAAACATTGCAGCCTTAAGGACTATTCTAAAGACAAAACTTTAAACAATGATATATTACCACCAGGCAATGACTTAAAAATATTTAATAGATATATTTACCTACATAAGGAATAAGGAGGGTGCTTTAACAATGGTGTGGTTTAAGCAGAAGCTGGGGGAACCTCTTCTTTTAGATGTAGAAGGGATTAATGTATTTGAGGTAACGCAAGAATTAGAATAGATGATTTAAGATGTCTTTCAACTCTGAATCTAAAATTCTTTTTTTACACATATATTTGTTAAAGTAAGATTCTCAGGTATCTGTCTCCCTCCCCACACTAGAGAAGGCATTTTTTGATAAACATATTTGTATAAAACTATGTCTTGCATGTTTCTATTTATCAGTTGTTGTTTTTTTCTGGAGGTGGACATATACAAGCTTTTTTTTTTCAGAGTTCTCTCATTTTATAGGTGAGGAAACTGCAACCTAGTTGGGCTTAAATGACTTGCCCAAGGTCACACAGCTGGTCAGGAACAGATCTCAGATCTCCTATCTCTATATTCAATGCTTTTCCCTCTACATATGTTGCTTTATGATACTCAAACAAATAATAGATTGTCAACCCAGTTATATATATATATATGTGTGTGTGTGTGTGTTATATATAGTTTATATATAAATAGAATATTTAATATATGTATATAAAGAGTATATCTATATATCCACTAAGCTAACTGGCTTTAGTAAACACAATAACAATACTGAGTTTAAAGTTTTTCTTTAGTTATTGTGTGTTCACAATCCATGGACATGAGGTGAATAGCATCTAGTATATTCTATGAACCACTGCAGTAGCCATTAACAAAAGAACAGTCTCTGAATATGCTGTGCACACCTGGCCATAACAGTTACTGCCATAACATCATTTTTGAATATAAAGAGCAGCCACATATAATAAAGAGACCTCCTTCCTACAGATCATTGCAGAGAGAAAGGGGATTAGCAAAGGTTCAAAAGGGATTTAGCAAGCTGAAAATTGGAACTTCTTTAATCAGAAAGTCCTGAAGAAATCTGAATTGTGTTGTCTAGGAATCAAACTGGGACCAAGAACAGAGAAGGTAGAGTATTTCATGATATTCTGTGAATGTGATATCAACAATATTTAAGCTCAGAAGATTTCCCCTTTCTTCTTCTTATTCTTGATATGACTTTAGGGAAGGCTGCAACCAGCAGGACTATAGGTGGATAAGTTTTGGTTGGATTCCCCATTCAAACTTCACAGACAATGCTAATTCGGGTTCTTCAAATTTAGAATTCTTGATTTGAAAGGGGTTGGTCTGCATTTATTTACTCTATATTTATATGTAGTCATTGATGGTATAGATTCCATTTATGAGAAATTCATTAAACACTTAAGAGAACTCTAAAGAACATGGAGTATAATTAATGGTACAGTGGGTAGAGTACTGAACTTCAACTAGGAAGACCGAAGTTCAAATACATCCTCAGACATTTATTAGCTACCTGACCTTGGACAAGTCACTCAACTTTTAAAAACCTCATCTATAAAATGGAGATAAAAATAGTGTCTATGTTCTGAGATCAAACAAAGGAATATTTATGAAATCCTTTGTAAACCTTAAAAGCTACAAAAATGACATTATTATGAATAAATTTATCATTATATACTATATTAAAGTAAATACATTCATTATGACTTCTATTGGACAATATTCTGTTACCCTAGTTTTTGCTATGTTACCTTGAGTAAGTTATTTTTTTTTAAACCTTAGGTTCCTTAACTAAAATATGACAAGGTTAAACTAGATCAGGGATTCTTAACCTTAGAGTCTTTGAACTTGTTTTTAAAAACAAATTTGAAAACTGTATTTCAAAAAATTACTGTCTTTTATAATCCTATGTATTTAATTTTAAACAGTGAAAAACACATTTTTTTTTCTGAGAAAAATGGACTTCATCCATAGCCAGATTGACAAAGGGGTCTATGGCATAAGAAACTTTAAGTGCCCCAGGAATGGTTAGGACATAAAGGTTCCTTCAAACTTTAATCCACATTCTTTTGGAGTTACTATAAGTATTTCAAAGTAGGAAAATTTATATCTTTGGAAGAAATATTTTTCCCGAGACTTTTCATAATTAATATATGTCTCTGTCCACCCGCACCCCGTACCTCGTGAGATACAACATGATGTAAGAGATGGAAAGCCGGTCTTAGAGTCAGAAAAACAA
The DNA here is from genome assembly GCF_016433145.1 of Gracilinanus agilis. Classification (NCBI taxonomy): domain Eukaryota; kingdom Metazoa; phylum Chordata; class Mammalia; order Didelphimorphia; family Didelphidae; genus Gracilinanus; species Gracilinanus agilis. The sequence goes on from NC_058133.1 coordinate 122,723,781, forward strand.
AAATCCTGCCTCTGATACATCTTGGTTTTGTGACTCTGAGCAATTTACTTAGCCTATAAATTCCTTTCTTTCTTTAAAAAAAACTCTTACTTTACATTTTAGAATCAATACTATGGTTCTAAAGTTCTAGGGCAGAAGAGCAGTAAGGGCTAGTAAGGTAATGAGAGATGAATGATTTGATCAGGGTCTCATAGTAAGGAAGTGTCTGAGATCAGATTTGAACGCATGTTCTCCCATTTATGGGTCTGACTCTCTATTCCTGGAGCTAGCTAGCTGCCTTCACCTTTTAAAAACAAACACACAAAACCTAATTTTCATCTTAGTAAAAACACTAAGACAGAAAGGCAAGAGCTAAGGAAACTAGGAAAAGTGACTTGCTCAGGTTCACTCAAGAAGTGTCTAAGGTCAGTTTTGAACTCAGATCCTGGCCTGACACTCTATTCACTGTACCATCTTGCTGACCCTGTAACTTTCAAAGGCTCTAAGCTCCAGAGAAGATATCCTCACCTGTATTCCTCACATAAGAAACCTAAACCAAGGAAGTCACAGGTCTTGTCTCTTTCCCTATCCCCTATCACTCAGAAGCCAATCAAACAGCATCCGGTAGGTATGCACAGACATCATAATAAAATGTTTAAAATACTTAGAGTTAAATAATGTCATCAAATGAGTAAATCAGGGACCTTTAATGACAATTTGGAAGAAATCTGTCGCTAGCCCCTGTTGTCTAACAAAAGGGAGCTTTCTGCTGAAAAGGGATAACACCTCCTGGTGCTGAGAGGGATCATCCTATATCATAAGTTTATAAATTATATACACACACACATACATAAACAAAAAGCCCAAATCATCTTCATATTGGTTTAAGTGGGGCTCTTCCAAGCAAGTGTGTTTTTTAAAAACCTTAGTTAATGTGAAGGAGATGCCCTTTATGTGTGATGAGTATGTAAACAGAAAATATTCCTTTAAGCTGTGAACAAGCCAGAAAGTGACATGCATTTACTGAAGGAAAGAGGGGGGCAACAACACTGTCATAATTCACAGGACACTGACATGAAAACCTCCTGTGTTCTTGCATACCCTCCACCATCTGCAATGAGTCTGAAGGTGCCTAGCCCCCTGGTATTCTGATGCCGAAATGAAATGAAATGGGCATATTTGTTTAAGTCAACTGGGAGACCACACGACTTGGTTAGTTCCAGAGTTCATAAATTTCTGTCAGAATAAAAGCAGCCATGAAAGCAGAAGTGAACCAATTTACCCTAAGTGCAAATGGCAGTTTTGTTATTTGGTGTCAAAGTTACCAGGAGCACAATGACAACCTGCCATAACACATTTTCATGTTCACTAAAGAACAAGGAATCCGTTGGTTAATATTCCTAGCAATACTCCTTTTCATAATTTACAACAACTAGATGCTGATAGGTTATTTAACATTTATGAAGTTAAGATGTAATCAGAAAAACCCTGATTATCTTTACAAATAAAAAAGTTAAATTATTCAACTTTTTTTTTCTTGGTGGCTTTATTTCACAGCAGGTGCACACTTTGCAATGGGACAAGTCAATCAAATGATCTTTCTTTTTTCCTTTTCTTTTAAGGAGACAGAGCCAGGACAATTCTATGAGGAAATCTATTAATTCAGCATGACAGCCCTATTTGCTTTAAAACAGTGGTTGCTTTTAACATGGAGTTTGTAACAAATCAAGCTTGATTCTCTTTATGGGCTGGAGGTTGTTAGTTATTCATTCTTTGGAGTGTGGAAGTGGAACAAGGGAGGCGGTATCGTATGGTGGTTAGAGACCTGGCTTATAGTTCTGCCTCTCTTATGCATTTTGGTTGTATGACCTAGGCGAAGACCTTTGACATCTTAGGGCCCCCTTGCAACTCAATAAGGCCATAGGGGTCAGAACTGTTCAGATCTTATTGGTACAGGGGATTTCTCTACTGGCAGTTCTTCTTACTAAAGAAATCAGAGGAAAAATATTGTCTCTGTTCCACAAGCATTTATTTAGAATCTGCCACGTGCCAGATCCAGTATTAGATGCTTAAAGATACAGACACAAAAAGGAAAAAAAAATCTTTCCCTCAAGGAGAGTATGTTTATAGAAGGAAAAAAACACATAAAAACAAATCTATACATAGTAAAGATGAGTAAAAGAGGAGGGCAAGGAATTAGGGTCATCAACAACTAAATTTCCTTCCTCCCACTTACCTCCATCACATTCTTCCCTCGTTCAGGTTGTAGGATTAAGAGGAAAAAAGAATCCGTGAGCCAAAATTAGCCTGTCAATCAGGCAAGAAGAATAGTGTGGTTCAGTGAAAAGAATATTGGATTTATAGTCAGAGGACCTGGGTTGAAATCTCAGCTCTGCCCCTTCCTACCTGTGTGACCTTGAACAAATCACATAAGCTCTATGGGCATCGGGTAACTGACCTGTAAAAGAAAGGAGATGGACTAAATTCTCTCTAAGGTTCCCTATATCTTTAAGTCTATGATTCAGTTGAGTGCCTTTTGGCTAGCTCAGAATGAAAAGAGAACAAGCAACAGGGTTGAAGAGGAAAGCTCTGGCTCTGAGTGTGAGTAGATCAGGCTTCAAGTCCTAACTTCATTACCTACTACATGTCTATTGGTGTGAGTGTCATGGAATCACAGGATTTAGAACTGTAGGAGATTTTTGACATATTCTAGTTTACCGCCACCACCCAATATTGCAAAGAAGGAAACTAACACCTAAAAAAATTTAGTAACTTGTTCAAGATCATCCAGAGGAAAAGAAACTGAGGCAGATTTCTGACTCCAAACACAGTTTTCCTTAATCTAGTTTCTTCACTTGTAAAATCATAATATCTTCATTTTCTCATAAGGTTGCTATGAAAGTATTGCTTTAGAAACTTAAAAGTTGCATATAAATGTGAGCTATTATTTTTCTCCCAATCCTTCTAGATTGCATGGTTCATGAAGGCGGGGACCCACATCTCATTTAGATATTGTATCACACCTCAGTTCCTGCAGAGCATTCAGTACCTCCTTCAAATACTTTGTACTTTTTCAAATATTTGTCATATGGTCAGCATGGATCCTCTCTGCACTCACACAGATTATAACGTCTCTATATGTTAGTGGATACCCTTTGGAAATTGCTATGGCCAAAAATTTAATCATCCTACAGACAAGCTGACAATGAGCCTTTCCAAATATGGTTAGGTTGGTCTTTGGATGACAGATATACAGACCATCATTATCATGTGCATCCTTGACAGATTTCTATTCTGGAAGGATCTACTGAAGCTGATCTTCTACTGGTCTCCAAGAACACAAGGATGTAACCTCATAATATGATTTAAAACAAAAATGATTATTGGATGCAACTCACAGAATCTGAATGATATGCAATTAAAGATAACTATTTTAGCTTTTTGAAAGGTATATCATCATAAGATCATACAGCTAGTCAGACCAGGTTTACATACTTTTTACACTTTTACACTTTACATACTTCATGTGTAAAATAAATAAATGATCTGGAGCATGGTTCTAAAACATCCAAAGGAAACAGTATATAAGGTATAATGTCAACACAGAAAAAAGATGATCACATCCCAAATCACAATCACCACCCTTTTTTGCTCATAAACAACTGCATTGTTATTAAATTATAAACCAGTCAGAAGGTAACAGCAGAGAGCTGGAAGCCAGCTGTTGATAGCATCAGATGGAAAGCAACCATGAACAGAAAGTTTGCTATGAAGAACTGAAAGTCTTTATAGGTGTTTCCACCTCAAAACATCTTTAAGACCATATCCAGAAGAAGCTAAGAGTTTACCATCCCTTTGCTTGTACTTTGCCTTTGGCTTGAGATGATACCTCCTTTCTCTTCAATCTGCCACCCCATTACCATTTTCCTGATTTCTTGCCTTATGAGGATATTCTCTACTTCCTTATGAGGATATTCTCACTATGAAAGTGAAACCTCATTTTCTGTCTTAAAAGATAATATTTGTGAATCACTGAATATAGTGTCTGGACCATAGTAGGTGCTTTATAATGCTTATTTCCTCCCTTCTCACATTATGATTACCTTCAACTTCCTCTGTGGGTTCCATTGCTTACTTTTGATTTTTGCTCTTAGATAAGGCAGAATGATCAATTTACCCTTCTCTCACCTTCTCCAAACCCCTTCTATATGATTGAGATCAACTATCCCTCTCTTCATTGCCAGAGAGATGATTTTCTCAAGCCATCCAGGCAATAAAGTAAATATGACCTTGAGAGAAACATCTTCTCTTTTTCCCAATTGTGAGGTGTATGTATCTTGTGTTTATAATATTGATCTTGGGGTTCCCAATATCAGACTAGAAATGAATAAACACATATATTTTTTCCTGCACTTGTACTGGTGTTGCAGTGAGCAATAATGTTCCCTCAACATCACTATCCATACCTTCATCCCTATAAACAATGTCAAGTAATGTACTGAACTGGAAAACTATCCCCTGCCATCCACTTCCCTTTAGTAAACTGGTGATGATTGAGGGCAAAGGTTGTGTCTGCAAGGAAATAAGTCTATTTATTGAGTTCGGGGCGGGGGAGGCAAACAAAACTGATCTTTATAAAATCTGTTCCAATGATCAATGAAGGTGATAGGTCAAATGAAAGCTCTAGCAGATGTTCTGGGACTTAGCCCAATCCTGTACAGTATTGGAGGTAGAGGGTTCCTTGATTGAAGAATATTATGTCACAATGGAAAGCCCTCTTCCCATGAAGTTCCCAATATAATTGGGGTCAGAATAAGGGGGAACAAGCTCAGACTAGAAATAAGGAAATAAGTCAAGGGAGGATCCAATAACATAAGCACTGATAGACATCAGAATATGCAAAAAATGGGATGTTCTGTCACTGATCCTGCTCCCAAAGTCGGATATCCTGATGGTCTGACTTTTAAGCTTCCAGTTTTAGGCTCATTCAGTAAAGCTCACAACAATAGCTTGGGTCTATATAAATGATAATATGTTCCTTATATTCCCACCCTTATTAGGGAAGTCTCAGAGGCCAAAGAAAGAGGTAAGAACACTATGAAGACTGCCCAGATTCCTTATCCCTTGGGGGACTCATCAGAAGGCTTATAGCAACCAATTGTATTTAGATGGGAAAGACACTTTTCCTGAGTTTAGCTATAATAGCCTATGAAGTTTATCAGCATTATATAACCAATGAAAGACTCCAGCTCTTTCAGATAAAAAATGCCCATACATGCCTCAGAATCTAAGGAGGGTGGAAAGGGAACTCAGTTTTAGAGTGTTAAGCCTGACCAAATCTCAATGGAAGAGATGCATTTCTCTTATCTTTAGTAGTATAAGTCTTAAAATCCTTGGTTAATTCCTTCAACTTAAGAAATTCACACTCAGTTCAACTAAACATTGGCTGCCTCTATTGCCCATAAATGAATTGGCCAAGTATCTAAAGTCACTTCATGCTTATGGTGATATTTAATTTGTAGGTAAGTTGTTTTCTTCTATGTCAAGTGTAGCTGGTAGAAACAACCACTCAACTGAAGTAACAGGGCTGACAATCTGTGTTCTGCCACTGAGACTCATAAAGCACTGGGAATACCTGTCCCTTCCTATTCTATAACCTAGCCAGGTTCATTTCTCAGGGAACCTGATGTTTCCTCAGGAGGATGGGCTTCTCATTCTCACATTCATTGGTTTATCACCACCGTTCTGAATATTTGGGGACAATTTTATTGCTTCCCCAAAAGGGGGAAAACAGTGAAAAGTACCCATTATATAAACATAAATTGGATATGAAACAAATGTTTAAACCCATGAGAAAAAGAGAATGAGAAGCTAAAAAATATTTAATATTAGAACAAAATTCAAAAAATATTACTAGAACAATCAGTCAGAAGAATAGAATAAACTTTTGTTAGGACATAAAAGAGAATTTACCAGGATGGTAGCTGGCCATTTTGTTTCTACTAAGCATAGCCCAATTAAATGATAAGCTTGATCTTCTTTCTGAGGATCTCTTTTTTACTGAGTCAATGCTTCCTGAGATTTCAGTCCTCTCCTGTTGATTACAATGACAACTGATTCCAGTAATCCCTGTCATTGTTGTAAACTTGCTCCTTCTCCTGCTGATGCACTCTCTCTCCTTTACCCAGAGAAGAAGAAAATGCTAATTACCTTTACTGCAAACATTTTGCTGCTTATAAGATCAATGATAAAGGAATGAAGCATACAAGGTGTGCAAAGGCAGCCATGGGTCCCTATCCAAGCATGGCTATTTGACTTCCTATCCTACTACATGTGGAAAGTGGTGACATCTGTGGCCATCATGTTAGGGATATAGAAGGACTTTCTTTGGGATACTACCCTGAAATTTGTCACCTGAAAAACTGGAGCTAAGAGAGACATTAGGAAACCATCTACTCTATTAAAATGTCCCCATTATCTAATAACAATAATAATGATAATAATAATGATGATGATGACATAAAAATACATGATCTACTGAAGTAGATACCTGGCCAGAAGATATTCTCCACCACTAAGCTTCCACATGACTGCCAGGAATAGTGAATGAACAAACATCAAGGAAGATGAGAGTAAGGGCACCTACTACACTTCAATATCCCTTAATTGCTTCCATTTCACTATCAGAACACACCTTGGCATAGTATATATGGCAAATATATCTTCCAAATTCCAATAGGGGTAGGAAGTTGGGAGCTGTTGCCAAGATGAAGACTCAGTACAGAAGTAGCCATCCTGTTATTACTGAGAAAAAGGATGGATTGCCATAAATATGAATTTTCTTCCATTCAAATTTTCTACTTGTGAAGCAGTCTTTTTTTCATTCTTGATTTGGGTTATATTATGTAATTGAGACTTCAGTTTCTATCTAGGTTGACTCAATAGAAAAGAAAGCATAATACTGGAAAGTAAAAATTGAACTTGCCATGTAGGTTGGCTATTTTGCTTTGAAAAGTCAACAGATGCAACCACTGATGTCATTGAGCTTTTTAGGATACTGCACTTGAAAGTTATGAAGTTAGACCAAGCACTGGTGGTGGATTATCACACTTAAAATAGGAATGCTTCTTTGGAAGGTAAAATGATAATTATAATTCCAAAGGTAAAATATTTGAGTTAAATTTATAGATGAGTGTATGGAATTATAAAATATCTCTATTGTCTATAGACAGGTGATAGATACCATGATGAACTATCCTCTAATCCAAATTTAATTAATAGAGTTATATTTTTAAACAAAATTAATCAAAATGATTGTCTTAGCAGAGCAACCCCAGAGCCCTTTAAAAGATGAAAGATGCAAAAGGGAAATTATTATTTCAATAGGATGCATGAAATTTAAACAATTGGATTGTCATGAAAAGAATAAGAGTAGGATTCAACTGCATTGTTAATTAGAGCATGATTACGGGTCATAACAGTTTGATACAGTCATCACTTTAATGTACTTGAAAATTTGATTCTCAATTTCAGACTTTTGATAAATCTGAATGTTTAGATTTCCAAACAGCAGGGAGTATGTCTATTTTCCATTCTTGTTTTGTATGAGCCAACCAAGTTTCCTGAAGCAATTCTATATTTAAGTGCCACCCCATCTGTTTCCTCACTTTCTCTAATTTCATTCTGCTCAAGATAAAATCTATAAATCCTTTACCTGATTTCAAAATAATACAGAAGTCCAGACTTGACTTATAGGTGGTTTATATTCCCATTGTCAAGCTAAAATAGCAATTGGTCTAGCAAAAGTCTTTGCTACTCTTTCTATATAACTTAAATGAAGCTTTGAATATTTGAAGGTAAGGATCATAAATTGCCCATAATACAAAATTGGGAAACTTTGGGGGCAACAAAGAATCAGAGTGGAGGTAATCCAAAACAGAAAATAGTGTATCTGGCTTCAAGATATATAGAGCATGAGTGTGTGCATACGTGCATGCGTGTGTGCATGCATGTGTACATGTGTGTGGTGTGTGTGTAAAGTACATATATTGGAAGATTGCTATATTTTCAACTTAATGATAAATCTATACTTCATAACTGAATCGTGATAGTTTAAGTTTTATTTCTTTTCCGTTGCTAAATTGGCCTCAGTTTCTTCTTCTGTAAAATGAGTGTTATAATTGTTCTGTTTCTCATTTTACTAATAATGTACAGGCTTTCTATTTGTATTTAATCGAACTTGTTTTTTTGTTTTGTTTTACTTCTTGCAACTTGCAAAAATTTGTAACAAATTTAAATGATTGTCATCAATCCGAAGCTTTTTTGGAGATTCATTTTTCACTGAGTTCATGAAAACATTACCTATAAATGACCGGATTATACTCCTGGATCTTTGGTATTTCATAGATTCCATTTCTATAGATGATCAGAAAATTTTCTCTTCCTCCTTTGGTGCTTGTTTCTTTGCAGTTCAAGTCCTTGAGACAAAGTTTTTGATGTTGAAATTTTAAATTGTTCCTTGTGTTGCTTTTTTGTTAAACCCTCACCTTGCTTCCCTACTGCTTTAGCTAGCACTGAGAATTTTTATTTCCATTTAATTTCTTCTCTTTAACCAGTTATTTAAAACACATACTCATGCCTACAAAACTGAACTACTCACACTGGCATTAAATTTAGAGAGAGGAGGGACCCTATTCCTAAAGGCTTGGGGAAGGAGTTTTCCATTCATTGCAAATGGGGGTTGGAACAAGTAAGGGAGGTAGTGAATCTGATATTTTCAGAAACCTCTAGATCATATGAATCTCAACTTGAACTCTAGAATCATTTTCTTTTTCTTTTGTAAAAAAAAAATAATAAATCTACAATCCTTCTAGCTGCAGCGCAAGTGTTCCTGCAGCAACACTTCTACCAAGATTACTTACTTCCCCAACTCCCACTAGCTCTGGTGAGTTGGGTCCTCAGATATCAGTTGATTGCTTCTCTCCTCAGGATTCTAGGGATAACTGAAAAGCTTAGGTTCATTTGAAAGGACCCTAAATCTGTGTTCCCCAATATCAATCAGTGAATTGGCATCAATTAGCTTTTTCAACTGGGTATTTAACCAACAGCATTGTTAAAAGAACTTTGAAAGAATTTAGAATTCTGTTAAATACAGTGACCCACCAAGATTCCAGAGAACTCTGAAACTTGCTACCCACTTCCCACCAAACAACTGATGGTCTCAAACATGAATTTTTCTTACTCTCCTCTAAACACTATACATTCCAGCAACATTAGCCTACTTCTGTAGTTCCTCTAGTGTCTGTCATGCCTGGAGGCTCTAGTCCCTCACCTGTGCCACTAAGGTTTCCTTGACTTTCCTCAAGACTTTGTTCAACCTACCTATTCCAAGAGGCTTTTCTTGCTTTCCCAAGTGGCCAGTGCCTACCCTCTATCAGAGTATCTTCCTTCTACTTGGCATATATTATATATCTATTGTTATCAGGTTGTCTCCCATTTTCTAAGTCAGTCCTTAAGGTAGCTTGTATTTTTTGGCTTTGTTTGTTTCTCCAGAGCTTAGTAGAACACTTGGCACATAGTATATGCTTAATAACAGCCAGTTGGCCCATTGAATGTTAGAGCTGTTAGAATTTGGATTGCATATAGGTGCACCCTTAAAAAGCCACTTTTGGTACCTAATCTTCCCTATCACTAAAAGATTCCTACAGCACACCCTTATACATACCCATAGTTTCCACAATACATACATGCCATTGTATTAAATCTGTATCAACACAGTAACAAAACTGTCAGGTGAAAATGGAAAACTCAGTCACTCAATGGCCTGATTGTATCTTTATGGTACAAAAAAATTCTGGCTCATTATTTTCATTGAATTAATTGGCTGTTTAGGTATTAAACAAAACTATGATTTAAAAGATAGTAATAATTGCTCACATTTATAGAGCATATTACAGATTTATAATGTAGGCAAGTTTATGAAGGATGAAATTTATCAAGTTGATAATGCAATTATATTATCCCCTTTTATAGATGATATAACTGAGGCTGACAGGTTAATTCACTTGCCTGTATTCCTACGACTAATAATAATGTTGCTGGGTGGTCTTGTTTGTTTGAACTCCAAGTCTAATACCCTTCACTATGCCAAACTGCTTAAGTCATGATGACCAAATATTGACTGAAATACTAAAATCTTATTAATTTAACTATCTTTTGGCCTATGCAATTCCAAGTGGTTTGATTTATTTGGTTATAGTGAAGACAGAAATCATTCTGAAATAGGAGAAAAAAATGTACACATAGAAAGTCCTTAAATATCTGATGAAACCTACACTTGTAATATAATTTCATTTCTTTAAAAATACTTATATTTCTACTGCTCTTAAATATTCAGAACCAGAATTTTAAAAAAAATCTAAATCATGACAAAATATGAGGTGCTTTCCAATAAACATCAACTATAAATTATATACAAGTCTACCTGTTTACTCCAGTTCAAAATCCTTCTAGGCAGCAGAAAAAAGATACTTTAATTTAAGATTTTAATCTTTTCATATATTACAGAGTTTCTGTAATGGATTTTGTGCTTCTCAAAACTAAAAGATTGACAGCTCTAGGTATTATAGATTTATTAACCATTGGTTAAATGGTGAGAGTCAGTGAAAGCAGTTTCACAAATTCCACTATCTTGGACTTGAATGAAATATGTTCTATTGAGCCAGAGGTAGTTAAGAGTTGAGAATGTACTAAAAAAATCAGTAATAATTGTATATTTTTTCCTTTATAAATTTACATGTCATTCCAAGATGGCCCTTTATAAATATAAACATTGCACAAAATATTAAAAGGAGATATTTATTAAACTCATAGAAAAATGAATAAAATTATAGATTTTAAAGAGAGTTTTTGAGAATTTATTAACCTAACTTAACAGGAGGTGAATAAACTCTGTTAAAGACAATGAGAAGCAAAACATTGCTAAATATTAGGGTATAAAAAACACGAAAGTGGACTTCTGGATTATGTGACAAACAAAATTGAAGATTAGGGATTTTCTTTTGTCCCCATCTACTCTCAAAAATACCCCAAAGAGGAATTATGTGCCAGAGGTCAAACAAGTAATGCTGTTTCCAGAGGAAGAATAACCCCAACAAGAAGTAAGGGTAAAATTAGAACCATCCTATTTAAGCTCTGATTCCTTAACATGGTAGAAATACCTTTCAATTGACTAAATCAGAACTCAAGTGAACTTCGATTTTGTCCAACCACATATGGAGGAATATGTGAGGTTATACTTTCCTTCTATCTGGTATAGCCCCTGGATCAGAGAATCCATAGAGGTAAAAACTCTATCCTGAAAAACTATGCTATCCTTCTCATAGCCTGAAAAAGGGTGTCAGACATGGTTTCAACCAGAGAACTGAAAAATGAAAAAAAAAAAAAAAGAGGCCTTCTCTGCTGGACTGCTCTGGACCTGAAGGACAGGGGAATGAATAACAGTCATGGCCATCTCTCTTCTTCTAGGAGCTACTGAGAATAGAGGCCCAAGTCAGTGAAAAGTAAATTCCCACTGTGGGAAGGCACTGATATAGCATTGAAATTCAGCTTCCAAGAGGAAACCTTACATCAAAACAGAGTCAGAAAGTGAATAAAAGGGATATTTATAAGGGGGAAAAAGGATTTACAACACCAAAATTCTCAGGAGGAAGAAAATGCTGTTATGAAACTTGAACATAAGCAGATAAATAAATAGGGAGGATACTCAAATTAGAAGGAAAATTGAAAACTAAGCCATTATTGCAAACATCTCTAAATAAATATTGTAAGATGAAGAAAACTGATCCATCTGATGAAATACAGAGCTCCATGGATTCCCCAGAAATCTGAGAAATGCAGTGGTGTACTCCTTATTGGCTCAAAAGTGAAATCAGAATCTGGAAAACAATTAAAGGAGAACAAATGGAAAATTTTATGGCATTTACCTCAAGATCAATTAGTGAAATACAAAATAAATCCATACTTCAAAAAAGCAAAAGGGATTAGTAATAAAAATATCATAAAGGGAAAGGCAATTTGGTTGAAAAGATACAAAAAGCAATATTATCAAAAGAAACACATTATCTCTACTCAAAAGAGTATCAAAGCATGAGGTCAAAAAATAATAGACAAAGAGGGGCAAAACCAAAATGGCAGCTTAGTAGCAGGGAAAGCTTGAACCTTTCCAAGAATCTTCCAAAGAAATAATAGACAAAGAGAATAATGCTTTCAAAATGATATAGATTACAGTTTTTTTTTCCAAATCAGAGAATGTTCTTTATACCATTTGGTAGATTTAAAAATTATCTTATGTTAACCTTCAGCATAATTTGTTAAGAGAGAATGAGATACTTTGGTTGACCAAATCTTGCTTATTATACTAAATTTTTTATATTCGTGGTAATTTTAGTTTTTGAATTAGTAATAGTTTTCACTAGATATTTTAAATCTTCTAGACCAAGAACCATATATAGCTTTCAGATTGATTTCATTCAGTATGCAGGACAATGAATAAACCCTGATCTTATTTATTCCTTTAGTTGAAAAAAACACAACAAATCTTTTTAAGACTTCAGTAGTGATCTTTTAAAAAGTCTTAGATTGGGAATATTGTCTATGAAAATCAGAAATGATTTTCTTAATAAAATGAGATGTTATATTGACCATTTTTCAGAATAGAAATTTAAGCTGTTTTTTAAAAAAATTGAACTGAAGAAGAAAAAGATTTTCACAAATATCCATATTGCCAAATGTAGATAGTAATTGCAAAATTATTTTAAGTTCTCACTGTATTTATCCCTTTTATGTATAAAATGTTTGGTGTTTTGCTTGCCTTTACTTTTCAAGAATAGCACCGAGAGACATTTTCCTCTGATAGATTTTGAAAATATATAGGTCATTTCCTTTTTCCTTTCATTTTTCTATTCTCCTTTTTCTATTGCTTAATTGGGTTTATTGTGAAAATATATTGTATTTATTTAATAGAAGGAAGTAAACAAGCATTTATTAAGCACCCACTCTTGTAGTTTTCACTGTGCTACATGCTTTACAAATATTAATCTCATTTTATTCTCACAACAACCCTGGGAGATGGGTGCTATTAGTATTTCTAATTTTTACAGTTGACAAAGCTGAAAAGACAGTGGTTAAATTACTTGCCTGGGGCCACATAGCTGGTAAATGCTTAACGCCACATTTGGACTCAAGTTTTCATGACTCCAAGTCCAGAACCCTATCCTGACTATGTTCCTCTCTACTGAGATATCACTTTTATTTTTTCAAGTTAATATGTGAAATAAAATAGTTAATATGACTCCCCCAAAATTATAGATTCAAATTACTCAAATTGATGAATGAAGTCAACAATGTGGGTATTCCCACCAAAGCTGCAGATCACAATTCATCTGTGTCTGTCCATCCTAAGAGACTGTTGTCCATATTCTTGCACAAGTTCAATGTGGGGAACTACTCAATATGCTGAGGAACTTCTTTTATTTTTCTTTCTATCAGAAAAATGTCAACTGGAGTCTTAGCCTTCCTCTAAATTCACTCTCTTTCTTTCCATTTGACCATTTTGATTTCCTTCTAACTCCAAAGTTAGAAGAAAAGTCAAATATTTCCCTTTCATATGTTGGACTTGCCTAGATGAGATAGTCAATGTTCTTTTCAGATACATGAAACAACATGAAAATTCATTTATCTTATCTAAAGACAGCTCAAAGTTTCTAAATAAAGTGGATATTTATTTCTCTTTCCTGATTTTCCACCTATGGCCGGAAATGAAATGATAGGCATATAGTTAATATCTTTTTTTGCTTCAGAGATCGAATGAAAGTGAATTTCTACTATTATTATAGGACTTACTATACATGGCTTTATATGAAAAAGCTCCCTTTAGGGAGCAGATTTAGAGAGAAATAATTACTTCAATACCTTGTAACATCTCTGATTTGATATAATACAAATTATTGTATTTTATTTTATTTTATTTTATTTTATTTTTTTTTAAACCCTTACCTTCCGTCTTGGAGTCAATACTGTGTATTGGCTCCAAGGCAGAAGAGTGGTAAGGGTAGGCAATGGGGGTCAAGTGACTTGCCCAGGGTCACACAGCTGGGAAGTGTCTGAGGCCGGATTTGAACCTAGGACCTCCCGTCTCTAGGCCTGACTCTCAATCTGTATTTTATTTTTGATGAATTAATAATATCAATATCTACGTTTGGAATGATAACATTAATTTTATATCTTGGGAATTGGAAAACAACCGAACAGAATGAAATACAGGTTTTTAAAAATGGATTTCATCTTCATGCGTAATTCTTTTCTAAGGTTTATATTTCATGTATTACATTACATATAGCATAACTTGCATATTATATATCTTTGAAAGAAAAATATTTTTTTTTACCTGATGGACTCCAGGCTACAAATATAGAATAGGGATCAATTACTGTGACATTATATGGGGCATAAATTTCCTCTGGGGTTGATTCAGGAGTCTGTATAACATAGTCATCACTAGTATTGCTGCCCCCTCCAGTGTGGGCTTCCAGTTGGTAAACATAACTAGAAAAAAAAAGAAAGAAATGGACATTGTGGCAAGACCAGGCATAGAAGGGTTCTGTTATCTCTATAGTTCTTCTGTTTGTTATTTAGAGACATGAATCATATTATAAAAGATAAGTCAAGAGTTCAATACCGAGCTAGACTTCTATGACTGAGACATTGACATATTTAGTTAAGTGCTCTTCACTGAGCACTGTTCTCCCTGCCATTTTTGCCTTTTTTTCCTGCATATTTTAGCATGAAAGAAGCATGACTGACAAGGAATATCAAAGTGACCTAGGTGTGGGAGGCCATAAGATAATGAAAGTGGGATCAGTACAGTTTATTTCAACAAACATTTATTAAGTTTCTACTATAGTCAAGGATCTGCATTGGGCACTAGACATTTAAAACCAAAAATGATCAATTCCTGCCTTCAAGGAGCTAACACTCTAATAGGAGCAAGCAGGGAAAGGAGATCCATCCTCCAAATTTTTGGATCCTTTGATGGATTTGAACTCAAGTAATTCTGGATAATTTTGATGAAAAAAAAACACAACTCTGATACACAGGAAAAATAACCAAATTGAATCAATTCATTGGTTAATGATTATATTTTTCAGCCTAATTCTGTGCAAACTATGCAATCGCTGGATTTAAAATTTCATGTCCAAGAAATGAGGCTATTATAGGTTTCTCGACACACACAATAAAGTGGGGAACAAGTTTTTTTTTTTAAAACAAAGATTATTGAAGAAAAACATATTTTGGTCCCAATTGTATGATAATTTTAGGCGTGGGGGAATGGGAGATAGAATTATTTACTGCTTTATAAATTTGCACTTTGGTTCAAATAATTAACTACTTATTTATTTGCATATTTTCATTTTCTTAACAGATTTCAGAAGCTCTAGCAATAAGTTTTCTCTTGGTATGAAGATCTTTCACATGAGAAGTTCACTTAATAAGGTTCTTTTCAATTTTTATTGTTAAAGAATAAGGATTTTTCTGATTACACAGAGGAAAAATACTTATTTCCTTTCCCCTCCAAGCTTATAAATAAAACAAAACAAGACAAAAACCTATCTCCCTAACACACAGAAAGGGTCAGTTCTGCACTTTCTTGAGTTTACCTGCTCTTGGGCTCCAAGCTGTAATCAGTGAAATTCTGATCTTCTCTGCCACCCAGAAAGACCACAGTTCCATTACGACGCAATTGATATTTGGAAATGAGGCCATTGGGTTTTTCTGGCTCATTCCAATATAATCCCACTGTTGTAGAGTTGATGATAATGTGACGTGGTATTGACCAGACTCCTAGTAATAATAAAACAGCATTTTCTCTTGTTGAGATAAAATCAAAGGTCATATTGAAATATACACTATGAACTAACCAAAAACAGTACTGTGATTTGTCAAAAAAAGTACATTTTTCATCAACATTGAAAGATTTCCATTTTTGTTTTTTCCATACATTGGAAATTACTAGGGGTACTATTTTTTTTTCTGATGGAAGATATTTTCTGTCAATTGTGTCAGAGTTATATGTGTATCTTGAGAAGAGACGCTCAAGATAGTCAGACACTTTTCAATATTTCTGGACAGAACCTAAAGCCCATAGAGTAATTGCCCATAGAGTAATCCATTCTCTTGGGGAAAACTGGCTCAGCTTTGAAATTTGAGGTCACTTGATAATTAATTTCTGGGGAATAGAATAGGGTTCACAGGGTTGTTCAGTTCTAGTTTTCAGTTCTCCTCTAACAGCTGTACCTTATTCAACAAACCAATTATAGCTCTGACCAAACATGACATGACTTTATTGACTCCAAGGAGGAAATATAAGAATTCAGTTCATAATATGTTTCCTTTAGTCATACTTTTTGTTCTTATTCCCAAAGCTTTTAGGGTTCTATCTATATAGGTCTGTGTAATTGTAGTTAGACACATTTTAAATATGTCAACATTCCTTGTTTAAATAGAAGGTCATTCTGATGGAAATTAGAGATTTTACTAGACAAGTATAGAATGACACAGAAGTTTGGTTTCATTCCAGTTCAAAACAGAAGTTATATTTTGTATTTTTCAAAGGATTGTGACAATTTTGACTGAAGTTGGCTTGCCCTTGTATACATGGGGATGATTGACTAGGCAAAATTAAGCTATGTAGACAGCCTAAAACTGCTCAGTTGTTACCTCCTGTCTACATAGAATTCCCTCCTGCCATCTTGCTGCTTTTCTTCCCTACACTCAATACTAAAAGAAACAATTTCTGTATGTTACATGTCACAACTGTGAAGCAAAATAAAGCTACTTGTGAAGGAAAGAACTGTGAAGTCATAAAATAATTATTAATCCATTCACACTTTTCACACTATTGAATGACACAAGATATTTGATTTAGCAGTATTTAATTTTCTATGAAAATGAAGTTGTAGAGGGCAGAGAAATTTAAGTCCTGTGGCATTTTTTATTATACTATTGTTTTAGCATAAAAATGGGGAGAAGAGGGAAAAGATCAGACTGATAATGAATGAATTCTTTTCTTAATGTACTCCATATCCCTTTAGGACACACATACATTAAGCCTTCAAATTTAGTCAGGCTCATTTCAAAATTGGAATCTCATAATTAGTGGTACTTTAGCTAGTAATTTAAAATGACATTACTCTTTAGTCACTGTGTTACCATAAAGCAACACAACTTAACTCTGTAGCTAACTTGTCCCTTTAAAGCCCCCTGGTTATATCTCCAGCTCACATTTATTTCACATAGAGGTTATTCTCAAAAAGGCACTAATACTGACAGGAAATGGATTCTAAATCCATGTTTCTTCTGGGAAAAAATTGGGTTATTATTCTTTTACATAGTTATTTGTGTTAAAGGGAAAGAACATAAAATATAAAGAGAAAAAAAGAAAAAAAAACACAATTCAAGGACAACATTTCACATCTCATGCTTTCCTGCATCATTGAAAGCTATAATTTTTAGTTCATAAAATCAGAAGTCTTTCAAGAATTTTTGCTGGTACAAGTAGGAAAAGAGATTCATGTTTTTATAGAATTTAAATGTGTGGATCTGGGGAAATAAACTATATTGGATTTGAGCAGGAAACCCTGTCATTTACAGGGCTTGAGCTTCAGCCAAAATTGTTAGAGGGATCCTTCAGAAATTAACCATTATCATCAAAGTATCCATTTGATACTTCCCCTTTCCAAAAAAATCCACTGCAGGATTCTTACTTTCAAAGGAACACTCAGCTTTTTGACATGCAACATTCTTTATATAGAAAATATCATTAGTGAAATCCTGGTGAGGAGCCATATGCCCAGTATGTGGAATTTTCCATTTTATTCTTCATTTACTAGTAGGAAGTTCAGGTTGAATATTCTGAAGTACAACAATCCCTATCATCGGAAGGGTAATGGACAGAAAGTACAGGACTTTATTCCAGGATTTATAACTGTCTGCTCAGGAAGTCATCTGTGCCTCAGTTTTCACACAGTTAAGATGTGAGTGATTATGCTCCCCAACCAGGGCAGAGAAGATGAACAAATTATCTGGTTTATGACTTACTTAGAATTAAGAAATTTCCCTTTGAACAACCAACTAACATCCTAGATGACATAAAGGTTACCACTGAACCAATGAATTGAAGAAGGGAGATTACATATAAGGAAAAGACATGTCAAATGCTTTTAGCTTTGTAGTTGATATAGAAATTTAATGTAAACTTAAGGTTTATATATACATATATATAACTATAAATATGTAGATATATGAATATATATCTATATCTATGTAATTGGTGACATAAAAAGCTCCCATCTCTGTAAAACAATCCTTCTCCATTTTTTCCATTTCTTTCCATTTATTCCCTGAACATCGCTATTTAACTAAAAGATGGATCCGGGTCAGAGAGACTTTGATTGGTTCCTGAGTCTATCTTTGGGGTTCCCTTTACACAGGGTTAAGTGCTTTACAATTATTATCTAATTAGATTCTAACGACAACCCTGAGAGGTAAGTAAGACTTATTTTTATTTATACTGGAAAGGACCTTAGTTTGGAATCAAAGGTCTTGGTTTTGAATCCTGACTTTGCAATTTATAATATACAGGATCCTGGGCAGGTATCAAGCTCTCTGGGTCTCAGTTTCTTCATCTGTAGAATGAGATATTTGAGCTAGATAATCTCTAAAGTCACTACCAATTCTTGGCTTTTATGATATATAAAATGAGGCAGGTGGATGAAATTATATCTAAAGTTCCTCTTACCTCTGAATCTTTGTTTGATCCTGTGAAAAGTATACACATCTGTGGAAGAACTAGCCACTTAATTATTATTGATCTTTTGGTCAATCTCACACTTAATTTTCTTACAGTGTCCCATAAAATCTGAAGGGCTCAAGGAAATAATAAGGATAATTTCTTTCATAAATGAAATAGGTTAAATAAGACCTAAAAATTAGAATATACAATTATTTTTTGTCTAACAATTTTCAACAATTTAATAAGCATTTAAGTGCCTGATATATGTATGGCTTATATATGTAGGAAATAGTTCATATTAATATAGGGGTTATAAAGTTATTGTAAGTAAACCATCCCTTCCCCCAGTTATAGAAATTTTACTTCATTACCCTGAGGAGCAGCCTGCAGTGTTCGGCTCACAATTGGCTGACTAGTAGTACATCCCACAGATGTACAAGCTGTAAGTGTGAAACTGTAGTTAGTGTAAGCACAGAGCCCTAGAAACAAACAAAAAAAGGGGGAAATAGGTCATATTGATATATGCAATTCAATTCAACAAATGATTGAAAAGGATCTACTATGTGCAAAGAATAGTTCGGTCATACGTCATAAAACATAAAAAGGACTCATGCATATCTGCTCTCGTGGAGCTTATACTCCAGCTGGGAAGATGTTACATGAACATCATACACAATAACATAAAACATGGTAAGTACATAAGAAACAAAGAAAAGTTAATTAACTATCACAAGTTTGATTATAATCCTAAAGATATGAAATTCAAATATTGTGATGATCGAAAGTACTTTTCATTAGTATTAAAGTATTCAAATTGAGTCAAATAGTACTCTCACTTGTCAGAGACATAAACTTAGCAGACACTATACAGAATTCTACAAGTAGGGAATTTGGTGTATGACGAATGGTTAGGAATCATACATCTTAAAAAGGCTACGTCAGTTCAAATATTCAAATTAATTTTGTTACTTAGTGGCAAATATATTTAGTCTAATTTTATAATTATGATGTTTCATTATTAGTAACAATTTAGGTTTCAGTAATGATAATTTTATTTTATTTTTTTTTAAACTTTTACTTTCCGTCTTGAAGTCAATACTGAGTATTGGCTCCAAGGCAGAAGAGTGGGAAGGTCTAGGCAATGGGGGTCAAGTGACTTGCCCAGGGTCACACAGCTGGGAAGTGTCTGAGGCCAGATTTGAACCTAGGATCTCCCATCTCTAGGCCTGGCTCTCAATCCACTGAGCTACCCAGCTGCCACCAGTAAAGATAATTTTAAATTTTAAACCATTAGTTAGATTCACTGGTCTATCCAAGAGCGTAGCCATATTCACGAACTTGTCTGCAAATTCAAAATCTTGGGTCTTCTTAGAGAGAGATGTTCTCAGCATATTGTAAAATATTGTTACAAACTATTTCTATTATTTCTTATTTTTATATGGCCTAAATTTCTCTCTGTATGCTGTCCCTATAAGCCTTCTGAGAGAACCATCCCCATATGAGAGAATCCATTTTTAGGGAGCACATAGGTGACTCAGTAGATTAAGAGCCAGGTTTAGAAGCAGAAGGTCCTGGGTTCAAATTTGACATCAGACATCTCCTCACTGTGTGACCCTAGGCAAGTCCCTTACCCTGTATTGCTTAGCCCTTATCACTCTTTGGCCTTAGGAACCAATTCACAGTATCAATTCTAAAAATGAAAGTAAGGCGGGGGGAGCAGCTGGGTAGCTCAGTGGATTGAGAGCCAGGCCTAGAGATGGGAGGTCCTGGGTTCAAATCCAGCCTCAGACACTTCCCAGCTGTGTGACCCTGGGCAAGTCACTTGACCCCCATTGCCTACCCTTACCACTCTTCTGCCTTGGAGCCAATACACAGTATTAACTTCAGGACAGAAGGTAAGGGTTTTTAAAAAAAAAAAAAAGAAAGAAAGAAAGTACTTTTAAAAAAGAATCTATTTTGAAGAGAAAAATTTCAGAAAAAAAATGATGGACCATTTATTGTAGAAAAATCAGACAAGATATGTAATGTTATAGACACCACTCTCACCATTACTGCTCTGCTCCCTTCTCTTTAAAGGAATATAGAGAATTTTTTTCTCATATCTCTTTTTTGGGGACAAATTCATTTATTTATGTATTTATTTTAGTATTTTTGCAACATCCATTTCCTAGCAATGTTATTTGTTTCCCTTTGGAAGGGAGATCAAACCATTAGGACAGAAGTATAGGTTAAAAGTCTATGTGTGCCTGTGGGATGAAGAAAAGTTTCATTGAAATTTCTGATAGTTTCCTCTCCTATAATCCTCAAATTTGGCTTTCTCCTGAGAGAAATACAAACCGTCAGGAATCTGGAGGACTACACAGGTCTCTGTAATTGAAAGTGGAACCCACTGAAATGGGAATTACATTGACTATGGGCTACTGTGAATCTTTTGTGTGGTTTGCATTCAGTCTGTGGGGTGAAATAAAGGCTGTTGTGTATTAAATGTAAGTTGTAACACTGCATTTGCACAGGAGCTGAGGACCGTTTTGCTCTTATCTGTGGAGACAGAGTCTTAAGCTATTTTTTGGAGATTTGCAGTGGAAATTTGGGTGTGGGAAAAAATAACAAATTAATTAAAAAAAAATCTCTCAAAATTGAACTCCCAAGATATAAACGAACTAAGGGCTTGGGGATATAGAGCCATGAACTCCCAATTGAATGGATGAATGCCTTGAAGATACTCTCAATTTAACCTGTGTCAGTATCTTTATATGTTTGCTATTTATCCCACATACCTCCAGAATAATCCAGGAATCCTATAGCTTGAGTATGCTCTAGGGCCTTGGTGGCAAGTCTATGGTACACATGCCAGAGGGGGCACTCAGAGCCCTCTCTGTGGGCATGCACACCATCACCCCAGCCCAGAATTCACCAGAGTTCATTACTAGAAAGCCAGAGGGATGTGGGGCTGGGCTGCTCACCTCCCCATCTCTACCTACACTTGAGGACATTTCTCCCATCACTCACTCCTCTAAAAAGTTCACTATCATTGCCCTAGGACAACAACTTACAATAGAATTTGACTTGCTAATGATGATGATGATAACTAGCATTTAAAAAGAATTTTAAAGTTTTCAAAGCATTTTCTGGCTAAGGTTCAGAATATAGTTTCCTTAGTTTCAGAAAAAACAATTTTTTATTGTTTATACAACATAATGAAGTGGTCCAAATAATCTAGTGAAAAGAATATTGTATTCAGAATCAGAAAACCTATATGAGAATCTTGGCTCTGACATTTTCCCATTGACACAGTTAAAATAACTTAATAAGGGGGCAGCTGGGTAGCTCAGTGGATTGAGAGCCAGACCTAGAGACGGGAGGTCCTAGGTTCAAATATGACCTCAGATACTTCCTAGCTGTGTGATCCTGGGCAAGTCACTTGACCCCCATTGCCTACCCTTACCACTCTTCCACCTATAAGTCAATACACAAAAGTTAAGGTTTAAAATAAAAAAAATTTTTAAAAAATCACTTAATAAGCCTTTGTTTACTTATCTGTAAAATAAAGATAACAGTAATAACAATAACAGTAATAATCATTGTGTTCTTTATTATCATTAAAGTGTTTCAGAAATATGTGTTATTATTTTGAGAGAGAAGCAACCTAATGGTTAACATAAATTTATGAAATAAATTTGTATATATCATTATTAATGCTTTGGGTTTTTTTCATATAATTACAAATTTGAATTTTCTACCAAATTAAATTGTAAGTTCTTTGAGGGCAGACAACATTTTCTCAGACATTTGCATTCAGCATACCTAGTCTACCTGCTCATAGGTATATCCCTTTACTGCCTAACTACTCCCAGTTTACTGCTCAGTTGAACAAGACATTCTTCTCTGATAATAAATAAAAATAGTTGCCAAATACTTACCACAGTACTTGTAACATTATAAACACTTTATAAATCCTTATTCTATTCTCCAGATATAGAATCTTGAGCTTTCAATCAAGGTACTTAGTATGTCTTTGTTAAATTTAGTCAAATGAAGATTTGTCTATAAATTAAAGATTTCATTGTAATTACTCAAAGTAAAGAAGTGAACTCAGGCTATTCCTGCATAATTCTGGCCCAAAATTGTTTTTACTTAAGTTGACCATAACTTGACCTCAGTTTTCTCCATTTTTGTGGAAATGTCACCTGTGTGTCCTAGTTGTCTCATGCAGACATACAGTAATTCCAGAAGTTTGTTTCCCTTGAATGGCTATTTTAGGGGATAAAGAGAAAAATCTATAGTATAGAGGGTTACACAGATACTTAATTTGAATGACAGTGACTCCCTATTTCCTGTATGACTACACATAAACTCCCCATTAGGCATTTAAAGTCTTTCAAACTTGTTCCAAATTAGTCTCTCCTACCTTATTTCATATTTCCTTCATGTACCCTGTGATTTAAGCAGACTGGCCTTCTTACTATTTTTTAAAAAATGACATTCTGTTTCAAGTGTCTCTGACATCCTTTGAATTGGCTATCCCCAAGCTTGGTAATCTTTCCTCATCTATGTCTTCCAGAACCCCTAATTTCCTGCAAGACATCTCCAGTGCTACCTTTGACTTAAGATATTTTCTGATTCCTTTTTTGTTGTTAGTATCTTGTCCCAAACTTGCCTCTCCTGTTTACCTTATATCTATTTGGTATTAATTATATATTTATGTTTCCTTCCCATGATAAAATGTGTACTTAGCCAGGGAATGGATTGCTTCACTATTGTCTTTGTATTGCCTCATCCTGTGCATGGTTCTTGATATACTTAAATGCTTGATTAAAAAAAAAAGCCCTCAAATTGTATTGTTCAGGGGGGAAAAATTGATAAAAGGCAACTTAAGCACATAAAATCAGAGGTCATTCCACACATTCATTAATTTAACAAATAATTATAGGAATAATTTTCTTGGCATCTAGCTTGGCATAATGGGAGAAGGTGGCTTTAGAGATATTTTAGTTGGGCGAGTAACTTTATTCTTTGGGCATATCTATTTTGCATGAAATCTTTTTAAAACTAACAATAAGCCATATAAAGAAAAGCTAGAGAAAGTCCAGAGATGGGAAGTCAAGGTAAAAATGATCAGATTTTCTTCAAATTATGAAGTAAGAAGTAAGTATGCTTTATGAAATTAATCTTCCATTTACTTTTAATATATAAATATATGGTCAATATTTTTCCTGTTTAAAGAATCCAAGATAATGAACTTCCTACACATTAAACATTTAGAATCAACTTGAAATTAACATTATTCTGTTATATAACACTTAAATACTTATTTTATGCAAAGAATAATGAAGTAAGTATAGCTAAGTCTACTCTATGACATTGCTACAAATGTACAGTACATTTATATTATTTTCTTTCACTTGTGTTTTTTAAGTTTTTATTTAAGGTCCTCTTTGGAATGTACATCAGTTTATACCAGAATCCATCTCTCTTTTTAACTCCCCATATGATTTATTGTACGGGTGGTCTGAATTAGTACTGACTTATTCTCCAGTTTCCTCACTATACTGGCCAGCTTTCCTTAAATATCCTCTGGTTTTTCAATGTTCTTTAAAGAAAAAACAAAAGATGGAGGGAAAAGTCAAGATGGAGGCTTATAAGCAGCAAAACCTGAAACCACTCTGACAATCCTCCCAAACCAATCTTTAAAAAGCACCTCAAAATGACAGAAGTCAAAAACCAACAGAAAGATGGACTGAAGGAGCTCTCCCACTGAACACAACTTGAAAGGTAGGCAGAGAGAGTTGATTCTCCCTTTTAATTTTGACCATCATCATTTTTAAAAATAACAGGCTACACCAACAAAAGAGCAACCTAACTCCCCACTCCTTGAAGTCCCAGGACCTGGCATCAGTCTGCAGTGAGGTCTGGAAGTCCATAGCACTGGGTCCTTTCAAGCCTGCACTCCTGCAATGAGGACCTAGCCCCAGGGAAAAATAGCTCACAGTGCTGATTCCTACAAGCCATTAGCAGAGGAAACAGAATCACCTAATAGAATTCCAGGTTCACAGGCAAAAAAAGGCTGGGAAAGTGAGCAAATAGCAAGAGAAACACAACCCTCAAAATTTTTTTATGGAGATGAAGAGTAAAGAACAGAATCAAAAAGGAATGGAAAGATCCAAGCAATCACATGCAAAACTTCAAAAAAAAGAGGGGGAATTTGTCTCAAGCTCTGTAAGAATTCAAAAAATAATCCAAAAATCAAATAAGAGGTTGAAGGAAAATGGGAAGAAAAATGAGGAAAAGAAATGAAAGTAATGCAAAAAGAAAATAATTGTCTGAAAAGCTAAATTGGTCAATTGGAAAAAAGAGGCACAAAAAAACAATGAAGAAAAAAAGCTTTTAAAAAACAGAATTGACTTATTGGAAAAAGAAGCAAAAACATCTAATTAAGAAAAGGGTTTCTAGGCTCTCAGCTCTTCTCCCAAACTTGCTACCAGGATCCTCTGCTGCATTCACATCCCTTAGACAAGATGGTGAAGGTTGGAGTAAACATATTTGGCCTTACTGGATGCCTGGTGACCAGGGTAGCATTCAACTGCAGTGGAGTAGAAGTTGTGGTCATCAATGACCCCTTCATTGACCTTAACTACATGGTTTACATGTTTCAATATGATTCCACCCATGGTAAGTTCAAGGGCACTGTAAAGGCAGAGAATGGAAAGCTGGTGATCAACGGAAAAACCATTACCATCTTCCAGGAGCAGGATCCCACCAACATTAAATGGGGAGATGCTGGAGCCGAGTATGCTGTGGAATCCATTGGCATCTTTATCATAAAAGTAAGGCTTACTTGAAGGGTGGAGCCAAGCGAGTCATTATCTCTGCCCCTTCTGCTGATGCCCCAATGTTCATGATGGGGGTGAACCATGAGAAATATGATAATTCCTTTAAGATCATCAGTAATGCCTCTTGCACAACCAACTGCTTGGCCCCCTTGGCCAAAGTCATTCATGACAACTTCAGCATTGTGGAAGGACTCATGACCACAGTCCATGCCATTACTGCTACCCAGAAAACAGTAGAAGACAGCCGTGGCATGATGGGCATGGGACTGCCCAGAATATCATCCCTGCTTCCACTGGTGCTGCCAAGGCTGTGGGCAAGGTCATACCTAAGGTGAACAGGAAGCTCACAGGCATGGCCTTCTGTGTTCCTACTCCCAATGTGTCTGTGGTGGATCTGACTTGCTTCTTGGAGAAAGTTTCCAAATATGATGATATTAAGAAGGTGGTGAAGCAAGCTTCAGAGGGGTCCTTGAAGGGCATCTTGGGCTGCCCAGAGGACCAGGTTGTATCCTGTGACTTTAACAGTGACATCCACTCTTCTACCTTTGATGCTGGCACTGGCATTGCCCTCAACAACCATTTTGTCAAGCTCATTTCTTGGTATGACAATGAGAATGGTTACAGCCACCATGTAGTAGAACTCACGATGGACATGGCCTCCAAGGAGTAAAGTAGAAAGCCTTGGATCTTCATACCCAGTCAAAAAGAGTAGTTCCACCACTGGGGAGCCCATATCCATAATAACATATCCCTATGCTGGGGATCCCATGCCCTGTTCACATCCTCTCCCCAAAGCACCCCTGTCCTGGGGGGGAGGAGCATAGAGTCCTATCTTGTGTACTATCAATAAAGTCATCACATTCACTGCAAAAAAAAGAAAAGAAAAGAGTTTCTTTAAAAATAGAATGGACCAGATGGAAAAGGAGGAACAAAAGATCATGGAAGAAATTCAGTCTTTAAAAATTAGAAGTGAGCAAATAGAAGCTAATGATTTCACAAGATATCAAAAAACAATAAAACAAAATCAAAAGATTGAAAAAATAAATGAAAATATGAAATGTCTCATTGAAAAAAAAATCTGATCTGGAAAACAGATTCAGGAGAGATAATTTAAGAATTATAGAACTACCTGAAAGTCATGACTAAAAAAAAAGCCTACACATCATAACACAAGAAATTATCCAAGAAAATTGCCCTAATATTCTTGAACAACAGGATACAATTGAAACTGAAGAAATCCACAGATCACCTCCTGCAATGAATTCCCAAATTACAACTCCCAGGAATATTATAGCCAAGTGCAAGAACTCTCAGGTCAAGGAGAAAATGCTACAAACAGTCAGAAAGAAACAATTCAAATATCATGGAGCCCCAATCAGGGTTACACAGGATCTGACAGCTTCCACATTGAAAGACTAGAAAGCTTGGAATAAAATGTTCTGGAAGGCAAGTGAACTGGGTTTACAATAAAAAATCACCCAACCATCAAAGCCAACTATATTCTTTCGGGGAAATTATGTTCATTTGATAAAATAGAAAATTTCCAAACATTCCTTAAGAAAAGACTTGACTTAAACAGAAAATTTGATGTCCAAATACAAAATGCAAATGAAGCATAAAAAGGTAAGTTAGAAAGAGAAAATAAAGGTTTCAATAAATTCAAATTGTTTTTATTCCTCTATGTAAAGATAATATCTATAACTCTTAAAAATTTTTATCATTGTCATTGTAGTTAGGAAAAGTATACATATAGACAGACAGTGTGGTAGCAAGCTGTTTAGAATGATACCAAAAAAACCAAATAGGGCTGATAAAGATGATTGTTCTAAGAGAAATGGGAAGAGAGAAGTAAAATGGGATAAATTATATCACATAAAGAAGAAAGGGGGATAATCTATCACAGTGGAAAAGAACATGAGGGTGGTGACATATTAATACTTAAATTTTACTCTCATTGGAATTGACTCAGATGGGGAAGAATAGCCAGAATCCTACCTTATAGAATCCTATCTTACCCTATAGAGAAGTAGGAGGTGAACAAGAAAGGTAGTGGTAGAAAGGGGAGCAATATAAAGGAGGAGGAAGGGGAGGAATGACTAAAAGCAAAGCACTGGTGTGGAGGGAAAGAGTGAGAGGAGAAAGGGCAAGATTAAAAGAGGAAATAAAGATGGAAGGGAATACATAGCTAGTTATCATAACTGTGAATGTAAATGGGATGAACTCACCCATAAAAAGGAAGTACATAGCTGAGTGGATTAAAAACCAGAGTCCTACCTTATGTTGTTTATAAGAAACACATTTGAGGCAGGTAGGCACTCAGAGTAAAGGTAAGAGGCTAGAGCAGAATCTATTGGGCTTCAACTGAGACAAAAAAAAGCAGGAACAAAGCTATGGCAAAAATAGATCAGATTAAAACAGGTAAGGAAAGTAATTACATCTTTATAAAAGACAAATTCATTGAAGAGTATAACAATGAGGAGATAACAAATCAAAATTTATGGGATACAGTAGAAGTACTCAGGGGAAAACTTATGTTCCTGAGTATTTATATTAATAAAATAAAGAAAAAAAGATCAATGAATTGGACATGCAAATAAAAAAACCTAGAAAAAGAACAAATTAAAAATCCCCATTTAAAGACTAAATTGGAGATCTTAAAAATCAAAGGAAAAATTGATAAAATTTAAAGTAAAGCAACAATTGAACTAATAAATAAGACTAGGAGCTGTTCTATGAAAAAACAAATTAAATAGATAGAGCAAAGGTTGATTTGATTTAAAAAAGAAGAGAATCAAATTACCAATATAAAAAATGAAAAGGATAATTTCACTTCTAATTAAACAGGAAATTAAAGAATTATTAGGAGGTATTTCACCCAATTATATGACAATAAATCTGATAATCTAGGTGAAATGGATGAATGTGTACAAAAATATAAATTACTTAAATTAATAAAAGGGGAACTAGAGGGGGCAGCTGGGTAGCTCAGTGGAGTGAGAGTCAGGCCTAGAGACAGGAGGTCCTAGGTTCAAACCCGGCCTCAGCCACTTGCCAGCTGTGTGACCCTGGGCAGGTCACTTGACCCCCATTGCCCACCCTTGCCAATCTTCCACCTATGAGACAATACACCAAAGTACAAGGGTTTAAAAAAAAGAGGAACTAGAATACATAAATAATGCTATCTTGGAAAAATAAATTGAACAAACTATCAATGAACTCCCCAAGAAAAATCCCAGAGGCCAGATGGATTCAGAAGTTAATTCTATCAATCATTTAAAGAATAATTAATCCCAGAATTCTACAAACTATTTGGCAAAATAAGCAAAGAAGGAGTCCCATCAAATTCTTTTTTGATACAAACATGGTGCTGAAACATAAGCCAAGAGGACCAAAAACAGAGAAAAAAATTACAGACCAATATCCTTAATGAATATAGATGCAAAAACCTTAAATAAAATACTAGCAAAGAAAATACAGTAATATATCACCAGGATTATTCACTATGACCAGGTGGGATTTATACCAGGAATGGTTTAGTATTAGGAAAACCCTCAGCATAATTGACTATATCAATAATCAAACTAACAGAAATCACATGATTATCTCAATAAGCCTTTGACAAAATGCAGCACCAATTCCTATTGAAGACACTAGAGTGTATAAGAATAAAATTGTCTTCCCTTAAAATAATTATTATTTATTTAAAACCATCAGCAAGCATCATCTGCAATGGGAATAAGTTAGAAGCCTTCCCAAAAAGATCAAGAGTGAAGCAAGGATGCCAATCATCACCACTATTATTTAATATTGTACTAGATATGTTAGTCTTAGCAATTAGAAAAGAAAGAGAAATTGAAGGAATTAAAGTAGGCAATAAGGAAAATAAACTATCACTCTTTGTGAATGGTATACTTAGAGAATCCTAGAAAATCTAGCTGAAATAATTAACAACCTTAGCAAAGTTGCAGGATAAAAAATAACCCCCACAAATCATTAGTATTTCTATATATTTCCAACAGAGTTCAGAAGCAAGAGTTGGAAAGAGAAACTCCATTTAAAATCACTCTAGACCAGGGATGGGCAAATTATAGCCCACTGGCCAGATGCGGCCCCCTGAAATGTTCTATCTGGCCCAGCGACATTATTGCTAATCTGACAAATACAATGAGTAGGATACAATACAATGAAATTTCAAAAGAGTTGCCTTAGAAACAGACTGACAGATGAGCATTTCCTTTCCGTTGGCCCCCTCTATAAAAATTTTGCCCATTACTGCTCTAGACAATATAAAATATTTGAGAATCTACTTGCCAAAATGAATGTAGGGATTATATGAACACAAATCACTTTTCACAGAAGCAAAATTAGATATAAACAATTGGAAAATCACTTTTCACAGAAACAAAATTAGATATAAACAATTGGAAAATATTAATTGTTAAAAGGTAGGTTGAGCTAACATAATAAAAATGACAATCCTACCTAAATTAATTTACTTATTCAGTGCCATAGCTATCAAACTACCAAAAAACTATTTTATAAAACTAGAAAAAATAATATAACGTATCTGGAACAACAAAAGGTCAAGAATATCAAGAAAATTAATGAAAAAAGAAGTGAAGGATGGAAGCCTAGCAGTACCAGATCCCTAACTGTATGATAAAGTAGTAATTATCAAAACAATCTGGTCCTGGCTAAGAAATAGAAGGGTGGATGAATGGAATAGACTTGGGGTAAATGACATCAGCAATCTAGTGTTTGATAAACCCAAAGATCCCAACATTTTGGATAAGAACTCATTATATGACAAAAACTGCTGGAAAATTGGAAAACAGTATGGCAAAAATTAGGTTTAGATTAATATCTCACACTCTATACCAAGATAAGGTCAAAATGAGTATAATATTGAAACATGAAGAGTGATATTATAGGTAAATTAGGGGAATGTAGAAAAGTTACCTTTCAGATCTTTGGAGAAAGGAAGAATTTATGACCAAAAATGAGACAGAGAACATTATAAGGTGTAAAAAATGAATAATTTTGATTATATTAAATTAAAAAGGTTTTGTATAAACAACCAAGATTAGAAGGGAAGCAACAAACTGGGAAAAAAATTATAACAAATTTCTCTGATGAAGGTCTCATTTTGAAGTATACAAAAATTGTCAAATTTATAAGAATTCAAGTTATTCCCCAATTAATAAAAGGTCAAAGGATATGAATAGGCAGTTTTCAGATAAAGAAATCAAAGCTATCAATAATTATATAAAAAAAATTCTAAATCCCTCTTGATTAGAGAAATGCAAATTAACACAACTCTGTGGTATCACCTCACACTTATCAAATTGGCCAATATGACAGTAAAGGAAAATAATAAATATTGGAGGGAATATAGAAAAATTGGGACACTAATGCATTGCTGGTAGAGTTGTGAATTGATTCAAACATTCTGGAAGACAATTTGGAATTATGCCCAAAGGGCTATAAAAGAATACATAACTTTTGATCCAGTAATGCCACTCTTACGTCTGTGTCCCAAAGAGATAAAAAAACAAATTGGAAAGGACTTATTTGTACAAAAATATTTATAGTTGTTCTTTTTTATATATATATTTATTTATTTATAGTTGTGGTGGCAAAGAGTTATAAAAATAAAAAGACATCATTTGGGAAATGGCTGAACAAAAGGGTAACAGAATGATGGTAACAGAATGCTATTGTGCTATAAGGAATGATGAACAGAATGATTTCAGAAAGAGCTGGAAAGACCTCCATGAACTGATGCAGAGTGAAATAAACAGAACCAGGAGAACATTGTACACATTAACTGAAGTATTCTAGAATGATCAAATGTGATAAACTTGGCTATTAACAGCCAAACATGATCCAGGACAATTCTGAGTAACTATTGAAGAAGAATGCTATCCACCTCCAGAGAAAGAACTACTGAAGTATAAATACAGATGAAAACATATGATTTATCCCTTGTTTATTTGGGTATATGATTTGGGGTTTTGATTTTGTAAGATTATTTACTTACCAAAATGAATGATGTGGAAATACATTTTGTGTGATAATAAATGAATAATCCAGACTGAATTGCTTGTTACCTGTGGCATCCCAGGTATATTTTAATCTTGAAAGTATTATTGATGTATTAATATTGTAACCTACGTGCTCATGTACCAGACTCATGTTCATATTATTTCTGGATCATTGTATTCCCAAATCTACAGCCCAAAGATCAAGAGAATTCCTGGGCAGGGCGTTAGCTGCCTCTGGGTCCTGTGAGCCCAAATTCTTTACCAGGTCACATATTTGATTAACTTCCTCCTCTTTGATCATGTGGTTGTCAATTGTGCCAATGTAAAATCCTATGCCATGGTGATTTCCTTAACTCATGGTCTTTAAGCACAGGGAGGATGACTATTTGTTGTACATAGATGGGATTCATGATTTCTATTGGTAGAATTAAAAGACTTGTGAGGTTCTTTTCAATTCTAAATCTATGATTATCTGAGGTAATTATATGTAATAAGGGATGGAAGTAGAAACAAAAAAGCCACTTCTAAGGGATAAAAAAGCAACTGGTTATGCATAATCTAATAGGATATACTATTATGTAACCTTGGAAAGACAAATTAGATCGTGTGGAAAAGAACTGACAATAAATAGACAATTCTATTCTGGAATTCTCAGAATTCATTGTCTCTGGTCCTAAAAGAGCATTGCACAGTAGAAACTCAATTAGTTTTATTTTATAGATATAAGCACTGAAATTAGACATATTAATAGCTTCATCTCATACAGATTCAAGTCTGTAAGTTGGGGAAGAAATAATGAAATAGAGCTAAGACTGTTTTTTTTAACTGCATATTTTAGTCACTTGTTCTCTCAGCTACTGTATATGTCACTGTCAAATGGCCATATTACAAAGGAATTTGTTTCTTAGACGAAATCAATTAACTAGAAAGGCAACTGAGTCAACATATTAATTTGCTAGACTCTATGAGATTTCTTTCATTGACATAGAATTTTAATTGTCAGCATTAATGTCACCTGTATTTATTATGTTTCTTTCTACTATAATCTGTTCATATCAGGATTAAAACTATGAAAAATTTCTATTTTAAAGGATATGCTATGATGCATGGACTATATGGGTATTGACTGAAGTCTTAATAAGGAGAATGCAAAAATTCTAATGTCCTACATCTTTATGAAACTTAATGAACGAAGGATGTTGCTGTGACATCTGCTACATTGAAGACCTTTAAGAGTAAAGGCAGCCATCAGGTAGAGATGATCGAAGTGGACAAAATAATCTTTTGAGATCCCTTCTATCCCTATAACTCCCTTAAGGTCCATAAAATCAACGTATTTTACCCAGTTAAACAAAAAAAATGACTTGTCATTTTAAGGAAATTCATTTTGGTGGCCTTTAAAATAAGGCGTAGGAGAAAAACAGTATTAAGCAAATGATTGAGAAAGTCAAAATGGCAAATGAAAACTACATATAAATTGGACAGTATGAGGAGAGAAATAAAGAGATGTCTCAGAGGGACAGTCCTTACTATAACCTAATCTTGAAGTGCTAGAGTAGGAGAAGAAAAGAAAACATCACTCAAATGTTCAGCATAAAAGTAAGGAAGGGTGGAAAGGCAGTTGTAGAGCAGGGAAAAGAAAATACATGGAGGAAAGCCAAGTATTTAACATTTCAGGAGAGAGAAGATTACTGTGGCAGCAAATTACTTGAATTCCCCTACAGGGAATCATGTTCTCTTTTAAAGGAAAGAGGCATAATATAACAAGACTCATTACAATTACACTTTAAAGAGTAAATGTGTGTTAAAAAGAAATGCAGAAGTCTTGCTATGGATCATAAAAACACGATTTGGGAAACAAAATCCATACCTATGCAAGTTACATCCAATGTATAATATAAAAACCAGCTTGCTTTCTAATGTTTATTCTCCAGATAAATATTTAAGTAAAAGACACTTTGTCCCTCAAGATTTCAGACTATAAGTGTTCCTTTTAGACATCCAGTCAATTATCCTACTGTATCATATACTATTTTTCCAAAAGGTTGCCAAACAGTCCTAAAGAATACATAATTCTATCAGTGAATCAGTAATTGCCAATGCTTTTTTTCTCCTCTGTGGTCAAGATCCCAATAAGGCCAGCAAACAGCTCATGGCCTAGAATAAGGATAAAACTTTTTGTTATGAGACAGTCAAGATGCTGAGCACATGTAAACTTCATCTAAATTAGTGGCCCTTGCCATGGTCAGTTGATCCCAAAGGCTTGTTACATTTGGCCAATTCAAGCCTATTGGCTATCTTTTGAGTTTGATAGAAATCATCATGTCCTCCTTTTCTAGTCTTCTCTCTAAGAGTCATCACTGTGGTATGAACCC
This sequence comes from Gracilinanus agilis, assembly GCF_016433145.1. Lineage (NCBI taxonomy): Eukaryota > Metazoa > Chordata > Mammalia > Didelphimorphia > Didelphidae > Gracilinanus > Gracilinanus agilis. Next base: position 122,757,859 of record NC_058133.1, read on the forward strand.
ATCTGGAGGGTTCTTCAAAATTAGAATAACTTAAAATCCATTAGTACTCAGAAGCAACAGCAGTTATGAAGGCATGATTCATAGTTTGGTCCATTTAAAAGAAATTGTACATATAAAAAATATGGACACCAAAATGAACTTGGACATGTGTTTTTTGGGGGGAGGAGGGAAGCATGAGGAATATGAAGAAAGTATGGAAATAATAGTGAATCAAATTTAGATTTGATGCTATGAAAACATTCCTAATAATTCTCAGCTAGGTGGCTCTGTGGGTAGAGAGCTAGACCTAGAAATGGGAGGTCCTGGGTTCAATACAGCCTCAGACACTTCCTAGCTATGTGACCCTGGGCAAGTCACTTAACCCTTATTGCCTACACCTTACTGCTCTTCTGCTTTGGAACCAATACACAGCATTGATTCTAAGATGGAAGGTAAAGGTTTAAAAAAAAAGAAAGATGGAGATTTTAGGAATAAGGTGGTTATAGTTCCTCTTCATATGTATTCTTCATAATATCCTCATCAGACTTAATTTAGTGTTGATTCTTAACCGGAAAGTAAGAATTAAGCTACTTTTATAGACAATGGCTACCCTTCCCAAAAAACAAAAAAACAAAAAACTACACTTTGATATGGAAGAGATACAAGCGGAAGATACAAGTTTGACTTGGAACCCTCTGATATCTGAAATTGTGTGCTTCAGGTTATTAATTTTTAAATTTAGATGACACATGAGATAATGGGAGGTTTTTATTAGTGGAAATGTATTAGAATAATAACATTTGCACCTTAGAAAGGGACCTAAGAAATCATCTATTCTACCTCTTGAATTTCACAAATGAAAAACCAGTATGGCACTAGCTACATGACATGCTCAAGGTCAGGTATCGAGTGCCAGAACTGAGATTGGAACCAAGGTCATCTGACTCCAAAAGCACTGACATTTCTATTACACAAAAGAAAAACAACAAAAAAAAATCTTTGTAAATAAAGTTTCTCAAAATGCTCCAAACCAAACAATATTTACTTCTCAACTGGCCTTTCCCCCCTTTTTTTTCTTTAATTTTCATTAATAGAATTAATTCCAGGGATCTTAATGCCTTCCTTCCTTCCCCACACCATAGAAAGTATCATTAGGCAAACAAAAATATATATGTATATGTATATGTATATTATATTATATTATATTATGTTATATTATATTAGTATATATATATAATGTTTTTCATGTTTCCACTTCTCAATTTATTCTCTGGAAGTGAACATACACAATTTATTCTTCAAATATTAAATCTGTGTGGTAACAACACAAGAAGATTAGGGGCTTCCATTCCTGCAAGGCTGTGGAATGCCCAATGCATCCCAGTTTGCAAGGTCTCTGGGAAAACATAGCTTAGAAATTGCCAGATTTTGTTTTTCTATATATATCAGTATATTGTCAGGTTTTAGTTTCTCATACATTCTTTTTTTTTATGAATGAATTCATTCCATTCACAATCAAAGTTATAAACACTATTTGTGCATTTCACTCCATTCTATTTCTTCTTGCTGTTTGTCCTTCTCCTTCTCTCCTTTTGCCATACCCTTCTCAGATGTCTGATTTTTTCTATTACCTCTCCAATTTGTGCCTCTTCTTAGAACCCCTCCCTTGATCTCTCCTTGACATCTAGTTCTAAATCAATCCACCCTTTGAAGCACCCCTCACTTGTCCTTTTCTTTTACCTCTTAATTCTTATTCTATCCCACCTTCCAAATGTCCCTCCCTTACTCTTCCACCCTGTCTTTTTATTTCTTGATATGAATTCCCTTCTAAAAATCTTTCTCTTTTCCTGTCCCTTATACTCTTACCTTGCCCTCCTGTTTCTTGATATATACTTCCTTCTAAGATTTCCTCCCTTTTCTTATCCTCTTCCTCTCTTTTCTCTTAATTTACATTCCCTTCTCTTAATCCTTTATTTCTTTAAGGGGACTCTTAGTCCCTTCTCTATTTTGTCCCCTGAACCTCCTGTTTCTCAGAATGTTAAGATTTTTAACATTCTAGTTGTATATGTTCTAATTTCTTTAACACAGACTGATGAAGATAGGGTTCTAGTACTACCAGTCTTTTCATCCCCTTCACTCCCTTCTCTATGAAAATTCTTTGATTCATGCCGCTTTTATATAAGATAATTGTTTCATATTACCTCTTACTACCATATTTTATTGTTATTTTTAGCTCATTACATTTATTCAACTTGACATCACCTTCTATCTATATATGCTCTTTCATACTACCTAAGTAATGATATCATTCATAAAGGTTATAGTCAATATTTTTCCATATAAGAAATAAATAATTTGACCTTTTCAGGTCCCTTAAAATTGGTCTTTCATGTTTACCTTCTTATGATTCTTGTAAATCAAAATTTTTCCTGATTTCTGGTTATTTCTCCAAGAATAGTTGAAACTTCTTTCATTCATTAAATATCCATTTTTCTCCTTGAGTAATTATGTTCATCTTTGCTGGCTATATTATTCTTGTTAGTAAATCCAGCTCCTTTGCTCTTTGTAATATTGTGTTCCATGCCCTTTATTTTTTTAATATTGAAGCTGTTCAGTCTTGTTATTCTGACTAAACCCACACTTTATAATTTTTTTTCTTGTTGCTTATAGTATTTTTTCCTTTACCTGAGTGATGGAACTTAGCAATGATGTTTCTGTGCATTTTCATCTTGAGGTCTTTTTGTGAAGATGATTGATGGATTCTTTCACTTTCCATTTAATCATCTAGTTCTAGGACATCACAGTAATTTTCCTTAATTATTTCTTGAGGTATGGAGTCATAAACTTTTTTTTGATCATCTTTTTCCAGTAATCCAATAATTTTTATATTGTCTTTTTAGATCTATTTTCTAGGTCAGTTATTTTTGTAATAAAATATTTCATATTCTCATCTATTATTTTATTCTTTTAATTTTGCTTTGTAATTTCCTGTTGCCTTAGGAAATGTTAGTTTCCCTTTGTCCAATTCTAATTCTTAATCAATTCTTTTCTTCCATGAGTTTTTGGATCTCTTTCCAATTTTTCATAATTTTCTTGTATTGCTTTTAATTTTTTCTATTTTCCCTCAACTTCTCTCATTTGGTTTTTGAGATCTTTTTGAAGCCACTCTTTTTAAAAAAATATTTATTTATTCAGTTAGCTTTAGAAATAGTTTTTGAAAACTGTTTTCTGACATTTTAGTATTCAAATTTTCTCTTTCTCTCCCTTTCCCCTCTACTTTGAGGTGATAGTCTGATATGGTTTATACCAGTGTGTTCATGCAATTATATTACCATATTGCTCATGTCATAATAGAAGACATAATGCATATAAGAAACAACTCAAGATAGAAATAAAGAGTAAAATGGCATGCTTTGATCAGCAATCAGATTCCAACAGTTCTTTCTTTGGCAGTGGATAGTATTTCTCATAATGAATGCCTGGTGGCTTTTTTTTTTAAATTTTTTTTTTAATTTTAAACCCTTAACTTCTGTGTATTGACTTATAGGTGGAAGATTGGTAAGGGTAGGCAATGGGGGTCAAGTGACTTGCCCAGGGTCACACAGCTGGGAAGTGTCTGAGCCCGGATCTGAACCTAGGACCTCCTGTCTCTAGGCCTGGCTCTCAATCCACTGAGCTACCCAGCTGCCCCCTGCCTGG
>NC_058133.1:122765605-122815351 GCF_016433145.1 Gracilinanus agilis
TATATATATATATATATATATATATCCTGATTCTTCTAACTTCACTTTCATCAGTTCATATTAATCTTTCCAGGTTTTTCTGAACTCATCCTGTTTGCCATTTCTTATGGTGCAATAGTATTCCATTATAGTCTACAACATAACTTATTCATTCATTCCCCTAATGATAGACAACCCCACATTTTCTGATTCTTTGCCACTACAAAAAGAGCTAAAATATTTTACTACAGATTGGTCCTCTTCCCTTATCTCTGATCTATTTGGAATACAGACCCAGTAGTGGTATTTCTAGATCAAGGGATAACTAAATAATCTTCCTCACAACAATATACAAAGTTTTATTGCTTTTAAGTGTGGTTCCATATTGCTCTCCAGCATGGTTATATCAGTGCACAGTTCTACCAACAGCGTATTAGTGTCCCAATATTCTCACATCCCCTCCAACATTTGTTATTTTCTGTTTTGGTCATGTTAGCCAATCTCATAGGTATGAGTAGTATCTCAGAGCTGTTTGAATTTGCATTTTTCTTATCAATAGAGATTTGGAGCATTTTTTCATAAGTCTAGAGATAGTTTTACTTTCTTCCTCTGAGAACTGACTATTCATATCCTTTGACCATTTATCTATTGGGGAATGCTTTATATTGTTATAAATTTAATTTATTTCTCTCTATATTTGAGAAATAACACCTTCATTAGAGACATTATAAGTTTTCTTCCAAATTTGTTGTTTCACTTCTATTCTTGATAGCATTGGTTTTGTTTGTACAAAACCTTTTTTAATTTAACATAATCAAAATTATTTACTTCATTTTTTGTAATGTTCTCTCTTCTTTAGTCATAAATTATTCCCTCATCTATAAGGCTGACAGGCATATTTCATCATGTTCCCCTAATTTGTTTATGATGTTACTCTTTGTTTCTAGATTACATATTAATTTTTACCTTTTCCTAGTGTATGGAATGATATGGTGGTCTATGCCTAGTTCTGCTATATTGTTTTCCAGTTTTACCAGGAGTTTTTGTCAATTAGTGAGGTTTTTTACCCCCAAAACTTAGAACTTCAGGTTTATCAAACACTAAATTGTTATGGACATTAACTACCATGTGTTGATTACTTAGTCTATTCCATTGATCCATTTCTAAGTCAACACCAAATTATTTTGATTATTGCCACCTTCTATTATAGTTTGAATCAAGAAAAATTAGGTCTCCTTCATTCATATTTTTTTCTTTTTTTCATTCATATTTTTTAATTGATTCTCTTGCTATGCTTTGCTTTTTGCTATTTCAGATGAATTTTGTTATTTTTTCTAGTTTTTTTTTCTATGAAATACTTTTTGGGGAGTTTGATTAGTGTGGCACTGAATAGGTAAATCAGTTTTGGCAAGATTGTTGTTTTTGTTGTATTGGCTCATCCTGTCCATGACCAATTAATGTTTTTCTAATTGTTTAGGTCTGGCTTTATTTGTGTGAAGTGTTTTGTAACTGTGTTCATATAGTTGCTGGGTTTGTTTTGACAGATATTTTATATTGTCTACAGTTATGTTGAATGGAATTTAATTCTATATCTCTTTCTGTTGGATTTTATTGGTGGTAAATAGAAATGCTGATGATTTCTGTGGGTTTATTTTGTATTCTGCTTTCAAGCTTTTTTGAAAACTCTTTTTGGGCTTGTGACCATTTGGTGTTTTTCTTTGCTATGAAGCAGTATTTTAACTTTGCTGTTCTCCACATTTGAATTCGAGTCTTCTCTGTCTTCAAAATAGCTATTTATAGTTATGTTCTTTCTCTTTGGCTTTCTCATTTTTTTTCTTTTTCAAATTTATAACTGTTTAGTTTTATGTTTAACTTTTAGTTTTATGTTTGAATCTGGCTCTCAGAACAGAGCCTATGTGGTGTGTGTGTGTGTGTGTGTGATTTCCTTGTCTTTACTTAGTTCTTCTAATGGCTATAATCCAGGACCAAGTGTGGCCCCTGTTCTGCCTGGCTCAAACTCTAATCTGTGATTGACCTCAGGTGCTCTAACTAGACCCTCTCCTGATAATTCTGCCAGTGTAAGCAAATAGCTTTCCCTTGGGACAGCAGCCAGAGTCTCCCACTCTCCTGTGGGTGACTACAGCAAGCAAGGACCCAGCCCCTCAGCAACTGCATTTGCCAGTATGTGCTCCCTCTTCACTCTTTCTCTACTAAATCTGCAGCCTGAGATAGAGCCAGCGTCTCATTGGAGTGCCTGGGCCCCTGAAGTCCTTTCTTGTTCTGCAGTCAATTGAAGCCTTTTTCTTGGTGTACCTCTAGTTATGTTGCAGTAGGGTTCCCCCTGCTCTGTCAAGTTATTAGATTTGGTCCTCTTTCTATTCAAAGAGCATTGTTTTCTATTTCTCCATGTGTAAGGGTGTGGAGGTTTTAAGATTCCCTATGTCTAAGCCTCCATTTTCTCTGAAATAACAAACTTCATTTGGAAGAAGAAAAGGTTAAGAATATCAAGGGAAATAATGAAAAAAAAAGCTAAGGAAGGTGGCCTAGCAGTACCAGATATTAAACTATACTAAAAAGCATTAGTCATCAAAACGATATGGTACTGGCTAAGAGACAGAAGGGAGGATCAGTGGAATAGACTTGGGGTAAGTGACATCAGCAAAAAAGTGTATGATAAACCCAAAGAGCCCAACTTTTGGAGCAAAAATGCACTATTTGACAAAAACTGCTGGGAAATTTGGAAAACCACATAGGAGAGATTAGGTTTAGATCAACATCTCATACCATACACCAAGATAAATTCAGAATGGGTGAAAGACTTGAATATAAAGAAGAAAACTGCAAGAAAATTAAGCGAACACAGAATAGTATACTTGTCAGATCTCTGGGAAAGGAAAGATTTTAAAACCTAGCAAGAGTTAGAGAAAATTACAAAATGTAAAATAAATTATTTTGATTATATTAAATTAAAAAGGATTTGAACAAACAAAAACAATGTAACCAAAATCAGAAGGGAAACAACAAACTGGGAAAAAAAATCTTTATAACAAAAAATTCTGACAGAGGTCTAATTACTCAAATATACAAGGAACTAAATCAATTGTATAAAAAAATCAAGCCATTCCCCAACTGATAAATGGGCAAGGGACATGAATAGGCAATTTTCAGATAAAGAAATCAAAAATATCAATGAGCACATGAGAAAGTGTTCTAAATTTGTAATTATTAGAGAAATGCAAATCAAAACAACTCTGAGGTATCACCTCATACCTAGCAGATTGGCTAAAATGATAGCAGGGGAGAGTAATGAATGTTGGAGGGGATGTGGCAAAATTGGGACATTAATGCACTGCTGGTGGAGTTGTGAACTGAATCAACCATTCTGGATGGCAATTTGGAATTATGCCCAAAGAGTGATAAAAGAATGCCTCCCCTTTGATCCAGCCATACCATTTCTGGGTTTGTACCCCAAAGAGATCATAGATAAATTGACTTGTACAAAAATATTTATAGCTGTGCTCTTTGTGGTGGCAAAAAACTGGAAAGCAAGGGTCCACCCTTCAATTGGGGAATGGCTGAACAAATTGTGGTATATGTTGGTGATGGAATACTATTGTGCTCAAAGGAATATGAACTGGAGAAATTCCATGTGAACTGGAAAGATCTCCAGAAACTGATGCAGAGTGAAAGGAGCAGAGCCAGAAGAACATTGTACACAGAGACTGATACACTGTGGTAAAATCGAATGTAATGGACGTCTGTACTAGCAGCAATGCAATGACCCAGGACAATTCTGAGGGATTTGTGGAAAAGAACGCTGCCCACATTCAGAGGAAGAACTACAGGAGAGGAAACACAGAAGAAAAACAACTGCTTGAACACTTGGGTTGATGAGGACATGATTGGGAGTGTAGACTCGAAAGTACCACTCCAATGCAACTATCAATAATATGTAAATAAGTCTTGTTAGATGACACATGTTAAAACCAGTGGAAATTCGAGTTTGCTATGGGGGGAGGAGTTTGAGGGGGTGAAGGGGAAAGTAAAAACATGAATCATGTAACCATGGGGGAAAAAAAACTTTAATATCTTAAAACTGGCCTTCTCTAAAGAAGCACAAAATGTTTAATATATACTAAGCTCCTTCCTACCCTCCACACTTAGAAAGAGTCCTTATGTAGAAGAAAGTTTATACAAAATAATTGTCTAACTCTGCTGAACATTTTAGAACATGAACTTTTTGAGCAGTAGTTCCCAAACATTTTTGGCCTACCACTCCCTTTCCTGAAAAAAATATTACTTAGTGCCCTCTGGAAATTATGAAACTATTTATTGGACTCAGAATAGAATGTCATACAAAAAAAGTGTGGCCATAACCACTACCCTGGAACGCTGCAGCACCCACCTGGGGGTGGTAGTGCCTACTTTGGGAATCACTGCCTTAGAGGATGGTTAGGCAATGCTGCTTTGAATATTATATCAGCATAGCTTTTGTCCAATCAAAACCTTCTGGGATGCTATGAATGTCAAGAAATATCCTTTTTTTCTAGGCAATGAAGAGTAAGCCACAGGCTGATGTTTGTTTACTACAATTTTCCCTTGTTTTGAAGCCAGTATCTGGTTATTTAATACAAAGCTAGAAAACTTTAAATATTCTCTAAAGTGGAAAAGTTCATTATATCTTTTAAAAAATTTGTTTGATATGTAATATAATATAAAATATAAAAACACAATATACTACATATAATGTCTTATCTTGACAACTTCCAACACATAACTGACTCTTGAGAAGATGGAGAGAAAGAATGCTGAGTGTTTTTTTTTTCCAAAATGATATAGAATATAGTGGTTAGAAGCAGAGATTTTTCTCGATCTTGAGTTCAGTTGTTTTCTCTACTATCCCTTTTATCAAAAGTCAATTAATCTAAACTGCCATACATTTTCTACTCCATAATATTAAAGAAATCTCAGATCAAACTGTCACTCATACCAGTTAGATATAATTGGCACATGGCAGTGTGAAACTCCATTATAAAACACTTCTGTGTCATGGATTAGGTTACAATGAGGGCTAAAGCTTTTCTCCTTTGCATAAAATGATATGGAATTCAGCGCTCTCAGTATAGATTCCAGTCTTCCCATTTGTTGTGGGTCATGGCAGATGGCATCAAAAGGGATATGATAGGAAGTGAGAATTGATCCATCACAATGCCTACTTAACCAAAATGTCTAGGATTGATAAGTTTTCTCACTTAACTTGAAATATTATTATAAGAAACTTGTAATGTTAATCATCCTGTCTGAGTTCCACCCAAGTTAAAAGACAAGAGCGTCAGGATCATACCTACCACCCAAGAGGGCAGTCTTGTCTTTCCTTTTCTCTTATTGACCCTAATTACTTAGTTAATCTTTTTACCTTCCACCCTACCCCATTCCACCACCTAGCATGGGCAGGTCCATTGGTGAACAAGTAGTAACACAAAATATAACAATGCCATAACTGTCATCCAAATTGTTCTGTACAGGATGGTGGAAGTGTTCAGTAATAAATGATATAAAAAGGTCTTTTATTGACAACCTGCCATGTGCTGTTTGCATTAGAGAATATGAGAAGATGATGGCTGCTACCCCCTAGGTCCCCATGGTATTCAACTCAGTAAGATAGCAGAAAACGCTTCAGTTTACTTAAAGCATTGATAACACCTCTAAATAATTAACTGAGGACTTCCTGTCTTCAATTACTTAATGCTTTTTTTTTAACATCTTGAGAGGATTATAAGCAATTTATGGATTTCACATGATGAGCACATTTGCCACTATTCCCACAAAGCATTTACAAGATCATATTTCCCAAGCTTGGAGGTAATTAGAAATAAGCAAAGAGACAATGGCGATGAGGCAAGGTGCTCTCTTTCCCTGTTACTCTTTGTAAGGGTCTAGATTCCAAGCCTCCAGGAAGAATAATGCCACAGATTGCATTAGTGTTCATGGGGAATACTAGTGTTTTTGGAAATGATGAGAAAATCAAAATGTGTGTCCTAAGGGGCCCAAGTAGTACTTCTCTCAAACACGGAAGACTGAATGTAAAATAAATTAGATAATTTTAGCCTGTTCCACAATCTCAATAGAATCATCATTTGCATCAGAAAAAACTTCCATGGTGGGCCCAGAGTGTATTTAGAGAGTCTTAGCTAGCAAAAGATGGAAGGGAATTCTTTCTAGAAGACTGTCCAGGTTTCAAGCCTTTCTCAACATAGCTGCCATTTGGGGTCTCCATCTCCTAGGGACATATGAATCACAGCAAGACATCAAAAAATGAATAGAATTACATTTGTTCCCGGTGGTTTATGTTTGGCTCTTCTGAAGACTTACTGACCTCATGCAATCTCTTTCCACACTGCGGTTCAATAAAAACTGGAAATATGTGAAAATTGTTTAAAATGCCAATGGAAAGGGCTTCTGTGTGCAGTTAAGCAGGAGTGAATTTCTCTCTTAGAAGTGAAAAGATATTTTAGGAAAGTCACTAACCAATTAAAAATGATTATTATATTGAAAAAACATTAACAAGGCTTACTGATTACATGAGGTGGAGTACAGCTTGAGCATGGGATAACATGGAGAACTAGAGAACAAGCATATCTTTATTTATTTAAATCCATAGTTTCTGAATTAGTAACAACTCTAAGGCCGAAGGGTGAGGGCTAGGCTGGTGAGGCTGAGTAACTTGCTCAGGGTCACACAGGTAGGAAGTGTTAGAGGTCAGATTTGAACAGAGGTCCTCCTAATGCCACTGTGCCATCTAGCTGCCCTGGAACAAGCATTTATTAAGCACCTACTATGTGCCAGGAACTGTGCTAAGCACTTGGCAAATGTTATCTTAATTGATCCCTGTAATAATCCTGTAAAGTAGATGTTAAAATTATCTCCATTTTGCAGTTCAAAAAGCTACAGTAGATAATGATTAAGTGACTCGTCCAAGGTGATATAGCTAGAACACATCTGACACAGGGATTGAATTAAGTAGTTCCTGCATCCAGACACATTGCCTGGTCACCCATAACACTTAGATTTATATACTGATGATATAAATAGAGATATAGTCTAGTGATTCTAGTGATATAGTCTCTAAAAGCACGATTTAGTAGGACTAGGAGAAGTTCAAAGTTTTAATAGAAAATAATTGGCTTAGGAAACAAAGTTTACTCATGTTGCATGGTGGATAGAATGCTAAGCCCAGAGTCTGAAGGAATTGAATTAAAATCTGGCCCGAGACATTTATAGCTGTGTTTGTATTATTTCTGTTTACCTCAGTTTTCTCAAATGTAAAATGGGAATAATTGCTTCCAGTGTTGTAAAGATTACAAGAGATATTTGTATTTAGCAAAGTGCCTGGTATATGGTAACTATTATAGAAACATTAATTGTTATTATTTTTTCTTTTTATTAATTAAATTCTTAGTAGCCTAAAATTTTAATGTGCCATCACTTTGAATTCACTTTTTGTTTTTCACTTATTTCAGTTATGTCTGATTCTTTGTGTCTATCATTTGCCATTTCCTTCTCTAGTTAATTTTATAGTGAGGAAACTGAGGCAAATAGGTTAAGTGAGTTGCTCAGGGTCACACAATGAATAAGTGTCTAAGGTGAGATTTGAACTCAAGTCTTCTTGACTCTAGTCTTGACACTATATGTGCTGTGCCACCTAGCTGTCCTGTTGGATTTACACTTTCATACTTAATGATTCTACCTGATATCCTTTATTCCCTCCCTCTCCCTCCTCCCCAGAACTTCTTTACTTATTATGGCAAAGAATATAGTACTATTATCAGAGTTTCTGATATTAGAAGCAAATTCACTTGAACTGGGGTAGGATCGTGTCAGCATGTCCCAGCTGGGCACAGGCATGCTGGGAGAAGGGGTGACCTACAGTGACAGGAGAAAGTGGGTCGTGCAGGGACAAGCCTCTTGAGCAGTGATTCCCAAAGTGGGCACCACCGCCCCTTGGTGGGTGCTGCAGTGATCCAGGGAAGTGGTGATGGCCACAGGTGCATTTATCTTTCCTGTTAATTGCTATTAAAATTTAAAAAAAATTAATATCCAGGGGGCTAAGTAATATTTTTTCTGAAAGGGAGCTGTAGGCCAAAAAAGTTTGGGAACCACTGGTCTTGAGGTATGATGACTTGGGATGAGTAAGGGAATATGGTGGTATCTTGGGCCAAGGAAATGTGTCTCACTGGAGGGTAACCACCTTGGATGGCCTGGGGTCAAGCCTGAGTTATCTCATCTTGATTATGACTTTGTGGGGAGGATGCCAAACTGGCAGTAAACTATTAGATTATCATTTCTACTAATTCATAGCATGACTTTAAGTGAGGATAATGATAAAGAGTGAACTTTGGATCCCATCTTTGCAGGGAGCTCTCAGCCAGAATCTTATTCTTCCAATGCAGATCAATACCTTCTCTGAAACTTAGAATCTTAGAAAGTGGTTTAGAAAGCCCAGAGGTTGTGACTTGCCCAAAGCCACACAGCCACTATGTATAAAAGGCAGGATGTGAGTCTCTACATTCCTAGTTCTGAGGCCAGCTTTCCAGAAGGCCAAGTTAATTCTTTGTAACCTTGGACTCTCACTAAATCTGTGCCTACAGAATTAAAGGACTGTTGTAAAAATTTAATTTTGGTATTGTTATAAAGTGCTCTAAAAAGTACAAAGTATATAAAAACAATTAAACTGCCATCTAATTAACATCCATTAACTCTATGCAGGTGCTAAGTTTCAGCTTGGTTGAGATGATGGCACCTAAGGAATGAAAGCCACGAGATATGTATTCTTCATCTCTACTGTCAGTGATTCAACTTGTTTTCTTGAAATATCTTAGTTGTTTGAGTCAAGAGATATTCATTTGACATCACTTATCCTCCCTCTTTTACAGATGATGGAGAAGAACATTTGCTTGTGAAGCATTCAAGCTATCTAGTGGATCAATATCAGAGAAATTGCTTTACCATTAGTGGCAAATTAATCTTTTTTTCTTTACGATTAGAGGTATCCTGACTGCAGTGGTTCCCTGCAAAGACTCGGGTAGCCATGGCAAGGAACATGCTTCCCAGGGAGTGTGGTGAAGGCATTTGGCAGAGAGATTGTGAGGTAGAAGTTTGAATAACTTTTAAAGTTTGCTTAGGGATTTGGAATGTAAACTTTTAATACTTCTTGAGTATATATGTATGTTATATACATATAAATACTTAATTTCTTCAAACAATAGTCTCGGAATGCCAAATTCATATAACTCTTAATTATCTGAGTAAATATTGCCCATTTTGTTGATTATGTACATTTATTATTTATTATTATTATAAATTTGTGTCTCATTTCCCTAGAGACAAAGAGACGAAGGACTATGTCCCCTAACCTCAGGGCACAGTGTTCTTCACATAGAAAGTGCTAAATAAATGTTTGTTCAAATGGCTTGAAATATGCACAGCTAAAATTTTAATTCTTCCCTAGGTTCTCCTGATACCTGTATGACCTTGGTCACTTTATGACTCTAGCCCTCAATGTCTTTATTTGTAAAACGAGGAGGCTCAACTATATGATCTTGAAGATTCATTTAAATTCTAAATCTGATGAGATGATTACCAGGCATACACTCTTGGCTATATCCTTTCTTCCACCCTATCTCTATAGAGAAAAGAAAAATGAGTTTATTCAACTAAAGGAAGAAAATAATTAAGGAGATAATTCTGATGCCCCAAACCCCGTAATGTGTTGTTTAGCTAAAATAATTTCTTTAAAATATTTGTTAATTTGGTTAACTCTTGCTAGTATGTAAATAGAGAAGACCTTTTTACACGTGAATACCCATCCTATAGATGTGATCTGACATATTAAACGAATACCCCTGGGATATTTTTTTCCCTTAACTCAAGTAACAAATTATTTCTCCCATCCCATAGGTTTTGTCTTCTTTACCTGTGACCATATGCTCCATCTTCCCCTTGGTGTCAATGTGGATAAGACCTTTCCCGGACTGATTAATCCGGTACTCTTTGATGATACCATTTGGTTTCTCAGGGACTCTCCAACTCAGATAGAGCTCCTCTGCACTCAGGGCTGTTATTTTTGGAGGCAGCACACTCTCTGGAACTCCTTGGATGGTGGCTGCAACTACCTGAAGACATTGGAATTAAGCAGCAATTTATTGTAATAGTACACTAGGTTTCCCGATCAATGAGAATGTCACTTTTGTTTTAAAATGTTGTTGTCTGGCCTGGCATATCATTAGCAAGGGCTTGGTGAATCAGTTCTTCAGTCCCCCCTCTACTCCCACCCCTTCTATTTAAACAATGAAATCTGACCTTGAATATATTACATAAGTCTAAGACTACCATTTATCACAACAGGTTCACAACGATTTTGACGGCAGTCAGTTCAAACAAGCAAAATCTGGCTGGCAAAATATCTTCCCAGAGAACTCTTGATAACTCTCTTCCATATGGTTCATCAGTGTCTTTGCATTTTAACAGCCTGATTTCGTACATTTTAAGTACTAGTAAATATGGAGCAAAACACACATCAGAACTTGCTTACATACAATATGGCTGAAACTATCACCCCAAAGCCTTTTCCTTCTTTCTTGTCTAACAGGAGTTCACAGTGGCTTGGATCTATGTGACAGCCAACTGAGAAGTTAAAAGAAGTAATCACCCAGTTGTTTATTTTATACAGTGTTAGAAGAAAAAAAAAAGAAGAAGCCTGACAAAAATTGGCCGAATTTTTCACTGAATTAACTTCAATTTCTCTTTTTAACCAATTGTTTTGGTGTCATGGAGACACAAGCTGTGTCTGCACACACGGCAGCAGGGCTGTTCTTGAATCATTCCAACTATAACTTTTGGTTGAACTGATCAGTAACCATCTGTCTACATGGTGGCACAACCCAGGATGCTTCTGAGTCATTGTTAAACACACAGCTGCAAACACAGACGGCAACTGATTGGTTTGACTGAATGTTTTATTTGGACTTCTCTCCCATCTTGTGTGAGGAGGCTGTCGCTGTACTCTTTTCAGGTGAAAAGGCGATTATTGTTGGGCATCAAACAAAGGGTATGTCAACTTCATAAGTGCCTCTTCCTCACAGGTGATCCCTGCAGGGATCCAGAAGCAATTTGCTTAGCTCCAACAAGTAGGTGGAGCCCAGGACATCTTCTTGGATTAGTTTTTAAAGTGTACCAACTAGTATGAATATTACCACTTCTGATCCTGACTCCTTTTACCTTATTTAATTGGTTTGTCTGTTTCAGATTATGTCTCTTTTTGATCCACCTCCACCTTGAAATTATATGATAAAGTCTTTGCCTTCATCTCCTAAAAGGCTTGAGATTAAATCATTATTTAACCCTAGCACGAGAAATACAGAATATTGAAGTTTCATGCTATAACTTCTCTCCAATGACTCCTTCATTTGTAGAGAGGGAAGGGAAAGGGATATCAGGGTCATCTGTAGGTTTTAGGATTCTCTGCAAATTTTATCATCTTCTGAGAAATATCTATAGTCATTTAATGTTAGAAATTAAGTTTCCTGAAAGTTGTTATACTCTCTCTATATATATGTATCATCTATATCTATATCTATATCTATATCTATATCTATATCTATATCTATATCTATATCTAGTACTTAGCACTTCAACATCATCAAGGAATTGTGATGTAGAAAGAGAAAATGGATCCTCTACTGGTGACCTCACAATGTTAGTATAAAGTATGGAATTAATCCTTATCAATTAATTGACTGATATAATGCAGGGTGGTAGCAAAAAACCTTTGCTTCTGCAAACCAACTGTAACAATTTGTCAGTTAGAAAGTTGGTTTGCAAAAGCAAGGGTTTTTTGCTGCCATCCCACATTACAATGATAATAATATCACATTCATATAATGTTTTACATTTAAAAATGCTTTCCTCACAATAACTCTATAAGGTAGATATATTATTATCTCTATCTAATTGATTAAAAAATATAGGTTGGCTGTGAGACCTGAGACCTGGCAATAATATATGCTGATATGGATGAAATATTTCTTTATGTATTTTGGGGGGAGGGGATGATGTATCTGTGATTTCATTGTAGGCAATTCCCAGTGAAGATTTTTTTTTCTACCAATTTAAGTCAGCCACTGTTCCACAATTCCCAAACTTTTTTGGCCTACTGCCTCCTTTCCAGAAAAAAATATTACTTAGGCCCCTGGAAATTATTTTTTTAAAAATTTTAATAGCAATTAATAGGAAAAATAAATGCACCTGTGGTGATCAACACTCCCATGGATTGCTGCAGCACCCACCAGGGGGTGGTGGTGCCCACTTTGGGAATCACTGTTGTAGAGAGTTATTTGGGGGTACTGAGAAATTAAATGACTTGCCAGAACTTTCACTGTTAGTATATGAGAACTTGATTAAAGAATTCTGCAGTTTGCTTTCTGGGTTGAGAAGGAGATAATAGAGGCACAATAGTATATGTGATGATATGTAGTATAGTAGTATATGTAGAGCTCTAAATTAGGAAAACTTTATTCAAATCCCATCTTAGATTCTTACAAGCTCTATGATCCTGACTAGTCACTTAACATCTCTCAGTCTCAGGTAATAATAACATCTACATCAAAAGGTTGCTGAAAAGATCCAATGAGATTACACAATTTCAAACCTTATTAGGCTACATTAAAATGTTAGCTGTTAAGATCATGGTTTTTGCCCAATGTTGCCTCTTTTTATAATTTATAAATATGAATGGACATTTAAATGTATGTTAACATTTATAATGAATTATTAGAGTCAGTAAATCATTGAGTGAATCTGTGATCACAATGATTTGCAAAGTCTCTCATTTGATGCACAGCATAACATATCCAAGCCTTCCCACCCTTCTGATTATTGCCATTGTTGTCCCATAAGTTTGACATGGTGGTGAGGACTTGGGCAGGGATAACCTCCTGGAGGCCTTTCACTTTTCATACTGACACTGTGAGGCTCCTGATGTAAAATTCTGACTGCTATCATCACTCACTCTGGTAACTAGCGCATCTCCTCTATCATACAATTCTTTGATGACATTTTTCAGACTTGTGCTTCAAGAACCTGACAACTTATGAAACAAAGTTAATGAATAAAGTTACAATTTAAGAAACATGAATATTTTACAATATAAGGGTGGCACAGTGCAGTGGAAAGAGGTCTAGTCTTGAGATCAAGCAGATCAAGATAGAAGTCCTGCCTCTGACACATACCAGTTGTATCCAAAAAACAAACAAACAAACAAAAACAAACACTTGTTTTATAATACCCTGAGAAACTCACTAAGACTAAAAACAAAGAATAACTGTTGATGTGTATTGGTGTGGGGCATTTCTATTATGAGAGTTCAGCAAACTAACAAAATTTTAGGTCTAAACCTAAAATCTTGATTTTCTTTTTATAATATTCTCCACTAAAATGATTCATTATCACATAGAGGTAACCTGAATTTCTAGAGATTATGATATTATGGACAGAAGTTCTCACAGCTTTTACAAAGGTAAGACTGGTTTCAAGTATAATCCCAATGTAAGATTATGTTTGTTATTTGAAGACAGGTCTAGTTAAGTATTAAATCATCTTCCAGGTTCATTCTGGTTTTAAATTCTATTGATCAGCACTCCTATAAAGATTACCAAAAGAATGGCCACCAGATTATTATTACATTTTAGTAACTCATGAAATCTTTTACCATATAATGGATGGATTAGTTTTCATTAGCTTAGTGAATACTCTTGGTGATGGGTATTTTGTCCTTTAATTGAAGAAGCTAAAGATATTAAAAATTGATTGAAAATTTCTCCCTGATATAATCAGAAGAAATGAAAGATTTTAAGAAGGGGCACCTTCCATTAAATCAATATTCTAGATCTAGTGAGTTCCCTAGAAAGTATAAAATCTACCTTTCCCACAGCCTCATTTCATGGATGAAGAAACTGAGGTCCAAGATAAGTCAAATGATTTACCCCAGGTCCCATAGCTAGTTAGTGGCGGAAGCAAGCTTTGAAGAGAAAATGGGTAAGATATCTGAAACATTTTGTATTTGGAAAAAAAGTACTTACAGATCTTTATAGTTATAAGAATCTTGGGAATGGGAAGGGATATTCAGGATGTCAGTTTTGATGATTTTGCGGGAGTCCCTGGATGAACAGGGAAACCAATAAAATGTGAGATTCAATCAAAGTCCAAGTGGGAAATGATATGGAAGGTCTAAGCAATTATTGTATTGTAAGGTTGAGGTTTGTGAGCAGTGCAGAGAACTGTTGTATATAAGTTTGTTATAGGTTGACAGTATAGTTTGATGATTTATTCATTAAATAATTACCATAGTAGTCCTAATATAAGCTACCCTTGAACATAGGCCATTGCCCATGAAACTGTATTTTTTGCCAGGAAAAATATAAACATAATTTTCAGTGTACCTTTATACATACGTTTATGTACATATATACAAATTTGTGTGTATATGTACATATACACATATGTACACATAAATATATACATAGGTAGAACATATATATGTTTATATAAAAATAAGCTAGAATTTGGTTTTCATACAAGTGAAGCTTTGGTGAAAAGCATGATCTATATTAAGACCAATAGGGTAATTATATATAGTAACAGCCTCCTCCTGTTACCTTTTGCCAGTCATACAGATCCAGACTTAGGTAATGATACCACAGGAACACGTACCTTATTACCAGTTAGTGGAGGATAACTTTCCTTTCCTGCTGTCAAGATAAGCTTTAATAATTCTAGACATTCAGATATTTTTCACATTTTCTATCTTCCTATGACTGGCCTCAGAGACCCACTATACCTGGTAACTATCAGTACAGCCTGAAACGGTGCAGGCCCTCAGCTGGTATGAATATTCTTGGTAAGGGTAAATCCCATTGGTATCCACAAAGCTCATTTCTGTCCCTCGAAAACGTTCAATCCCATTTCGGAGAACAATATAATGAATGATCAGACCTAAATGAAAGAGGAAAAATTGTACCTTCTTGAAAAATCATTTACTTTCAAAAGCATTTAGTCAATTTTCAAATGTAACAGTTTTTTTAGTGAAAAAATTCAACATTTGATAGTGAAGAAATTATTTTACCAATATAAATCTTCTATTATTATACTTTTCATAATTATTAGCTATTATAATAGTCTAGTAATGTCTTACTCTGATGCCAACCTTGATATGAATGTGACTCTGACTTCTTGAAGACCAAATCATCAGAGCATGGAGACTGGCAGGTCCCACTAGAAAGCCAAAAAAGCCCCGATATGGACTGTCTACCTATCATCCCAGAAATTCATTAGATAAAAGAGTCAACATTAATGGAATTGTTTTAGTCATTACATCTTTTAGGCATTAACACTATCTATTAATTTATATGTATAGAAAGGCTGGAGTATTTGTCATCACAGGGAAAATCTATTGACTCAAGATTACAGATGAAGAAAAAGATATTTATAATAGTTCTTTTTATGATGTAAAAGAACTTAAAAAATAGGAAGTAGTTATCAGTTGAGAGAGACTAACAATTAAGCTACATAAATGTAATTGAGTTCTCGTTTGTTTTGAGAAATTATTAACATGACAATTTTAGAGAAACTGGGAAAAGTTATATGAACTAATAAAATAGGAAGTGATCAGAACCAGGAGAATAATTGATAAAATAACAATATAAAAAATCATCTTGAAAGACTCAAGTACTCTGATAAGTGCAATAACCACGATTCTAGAGGAACTTTCATAAAAAGAAATACTATAGCCTACTAACAGAGAGGGTGGAGGGTGAGAAAAAGTTTTGTTTATTGAAATTAAAAAAAAATTAAGCTGCTAAGTTTTGGGGATACAAATTTAAAAACCAAGAAAATCCCTGCCAAGAAGCTCTCACTCTAATGAATAGAAACAATATACACACAAAAAATTAGTTTCAAGGTAGATGGAAAGGCCAAAGCATCCTTAGGCTGCATCAGTAGACCAGATTACATTACCATGAGCCTGGAGAGCACAAAAGGGAGGTATATGGTTAGGTCTGGAAAAACTTAAAAAGCAGTGCCACACATTAAAGCCTAATTGGTCTTTTATATCAATGGAAAAATCCAATCAGTGACTTCCATCTCATCCAAGTCAATTAAACAGTCAACCATCTCCGATGAGTCTGGGGCTGAGGATATACTGGAGTCAACTTGAATAGGTTCATAATTGCTAAATTTTCAGTTTATCTACACTTTATAAAATACAAAAATCTAAGCTTGACTTATTGTATGAATGTTGAGACAATAGAGAAAATGTTAATAATGCAGATTAAATTGAAAAGTATAATATGGGTATGTGTTTTCACCCCAGAAAGCCAGTTGTTACATATTTACTAATGTATTTTTCTTTCCAGGACTATTTTAAAGCAATGTAAGGAGGAGGTTACCCCTAATTTAATTACTGACAGAGAGAAAGTGAGAAAGTAAGGGGAGATCACAAAGTGAAGAAAGGTCATCACTGTATAAGCAGGCCTTCCTGGATGGTGTATTATGCTTGGGAATAACAAGCAAGCTAGTTTGTCTGGACCTTCGAAGATGCAAAATAAAGTAACATGTAGTTAATCTTGGTAGGCTAAAGTCAGATTGTCAAGGGATTAACAAATCAAACAGAGGATATTTTAATATTATTCTGAAGTCAAAAGGTTGCCACTAATTTTTTTTTTAAGTAGAGAATGATCATGATCAGACTTATACTTCAGGAATATCAGTTTGGCAGAAGTTTAGAGGATGACTACATCAACAGATGCCATTATATAACTTTTAACTCAATCATGGATGCACAACATTTTCCCACATTTCCAGCTTCCTTTCTCCTCTGATTGACAGTATGGAGATTTGAATCCAGAATGTCCTATCTCCAGGCTTGGCTCTCTATCCACTAAGCACTAAATTCCCCAAGCTTTGATTTGGACCTTTGAGCTTGCTCTTCATTTTCCATCAAAAGCTCTTTGTTTCAACTCCATGGAACAAGATGCCCCCAAAAGAGGACATAATTGGGATTTAATAAATGTTTATTGGATAGGATGATAGCTATTCACTTGTCAATTAGATATACTTAACAAGAACAATAACTTCTTTATGGACATTCAAAGATAACTCTTCATTTAAAAAGGAAAATGGTACCATTTGGTTGAATAGGTTTCTTCCAGTTTAAAACAATTACATCTTCCCGATTATCCATTTTGGTCCAGGTAGGAGGACTCACTCCTTGAGGCACATCCTGTTTTGTGCTGGTCTTAGCAGCTTTGCTGAAACCTTGCCCGTGACTGTTCCATGGAGCAATTCTGTACTCATACATTGTATAAGGCTCGAGATTAACATCTAGAAAGACAAATTGCATATAGTATTCATTTTTCCCTTACAATGAAGTGAAAACTAAAGGCTAAAAATTTTTTCCAAAATATATTTCTCTTAATTTTATTTTGTCCAAATTAAACTGTAACATGATCTTTGTTCTTTTATGATGTAAAAAGAAAATAAATATATTTTCACTTCAATTTAATTGATACAATAGAATGCATGCTTGACTTGAATTCAGAGGACCCATGTGTGAATCCTACCTTTGCTCTTTTCTGCTTGTGTGACCAGTGGTATTCTAGATGTGGGTGACAAAATTACAGAGGCTAAAAATAAAGATGAAATGTAATGTATAGAGAATAGATAGTAGACTAGTCTGAGTAGAATGGAAGTTAACAATCATTTATCAAACACATATTTTATGCCAAGCACTTTACAAATATTATCTCATTTGATCTTTACAATAACTCTGGGAGATAGGTACTATTATTATACCTATTTTACAATTAAAAATGAGGCAAACAGAGATTAAGCCCAGGATCACACAGCTAGAAAGTGTCTGAGGCAAGATTTGAACTCAGGTCTTCCTGACTCTTAACCCACAGCTCTATCCATTGTGCCACCTAGCTGTTTCTGGAACAGAAAAGGTATGAAGAAGAGTTGGATAAAATAAGACTAGGGAGGTAGTGAGAGGAAATTCTGTAGAGGGCTTCCAGTGCCATAGTTCCTTTAGGACAACTTAATCAGAGTTGTTCTTTTACATTGAGACATAATTTCTATTTTAAAAATATTACACAACTACCCAAGAACAACTTCATCTATATGACTGAATGATTAACTAGTTATCTTTCAGCTAGTAGCACTGGATGAAATGCCTCCAATCTTCTTCTATTAAAACTTTCCATTCTTATTTCACTTTACCGTATGAAATATAACCAACCTTCGTTCCCTTCTGGGCTGTTCTGACCCTCCAGACTTCATCATGTTGTTGCTGTTGCATTTTTATCTTGGAACTTCCTTCAGTTGAAAGATTCCTCATCCTGAAGAATCCATCTAAAATGCCAGCCCTTTCTCCCAATTTTGGTTTTTTTCCAAGGCCCCAATCCCAAGGCTTCCTTCAAGGAGAAGGGTGTAGGTTGCCTTCCCTTCGTTCCTATACTTCAATACTATGCTTCTGTCCTATCCCCATTTTCAAATTTCTGTTAATGTGCTGTCTTCCTTTATAAGAATGTAAGCTCCTTGAGGCCAGGGATTGTCTTTCTTTTTTACTTGTATTTGTATTTCAGCCACTTAGCACTGTTTCTGACACATAAGAGCTTACTAAATGCTTGCTACCTACTCCCTCTTCCTTGCTCCTACTCACCTACCTACCTATCTACCATCTTTCTCTTGCTCTAAGCCAAAGTCAAATTGGTCCTTTTTCTGCCTCTATACCTTTTTCCACATTATTCCCTAGACCTCGAACATCTTCTCTATTAGTTGAATTCCCACCTGTTTCAAATACCACCTGCTTCAAGGTTTCCTTGATCATTTCAGTCAAGACCTTTCTTCCTTCTGACTTTATAAGCTATCCTATAATCACTTTTGTAAGGCATGTTTTATACAAATCAAATCCCTTATGACCTTCTAGAGAAGAGATTTTCGCTTAATTAAATTTTGTATCATCTCTCCCACCATATCCCCAGCAGCTAGTTCAGCACATAGGATTCTGGTGAATATGGCATGAAGGAAGATGTCTAACTATGTGACCATGGGTAAGTCATTTAACCATAATAAATCTCAATTTCCTCATCTGTGAAATAGAAATAATCATATATCTATGACCTATCTCCTGAGGCTCATGAAAAATGCATTTTGTAAATATAATAGTACTATATTAGTGAGCTATTTTTAAAATAAATATTTTGAGATGAATTTTTAAAATATATTTGACTTGGGTGAAACTATCAAAGAATTCTATTCATTTAAGAAAATTTGTATGTAAAAACATATTGTAATCTTTTATTTTTTACCTGCGAAGGAGTAGGTGCTTGTGTTCCCAATGTAGACAGTTTCTTCAGCTGATGGACACATATCTTCATATGACAGTTTCTGGGGAGACTGTTGAGGGTCTTTTATCAAAGCACAAACATGGCTGGTGAGGTTGAAGTCACACATACCACAATACGCTGCATCTTTCTTAGAAATGGGACAGAGAGAAGCAGGCCTGCATTCTTTGATTTCCTAAGGCCAAAAAAAGAGGTGATGGGGAAAAGATTATGAATCTTTTTTGGATATTCATAGATATTAGCTCCAAATAGAACACTGTACATCAAAATTTTGAATGATGAACTCTAAATTAATTTTTTTTAATTGAGAAAGAGTATACCATTTTGCCAATCTAGTTTGGAAGGAAATGATATTCTTTTGGAAAATCTGCTTTCCAATGATGAAAGAAACTAAAAGTTATTCATCATATAAACTTTTAAAAATTATTTTTATTAATAACTTGTTTTAGTGATCCATAGTTTATAAATTATGAATTTCCAAATTATGTTTATTAATAATTAATAACATTATTGTCCAAAATGTTGTTATTTATTATATATGTGTTCCTAAATAAGGAATAAAAAAGGAGGTTCATCAAAACCAACATTCATATTGAAAATTATGTTAACAATCATTATGGAAAATTGTATGAAGTATCCCACATATGCAATCTCCTGCCCTGCAAAGAAGCAGTGTCGAGATCCTCTTCATATCTCTTCTTTGTGTTCAAGCTTGGCCATTATAATTTTACATCATTGTTGGTTTTTTTCTTCCAATTATATTGTTGTAGTCATTGTGTAGACTATTTCCTTTGTTCTCCTTCAGTTTGTATGAGTTTACAAAAGTCTTTCCATGTTTCATTGAAATATTCTTCATATTCTTAATTTCATATAGGATAGTAATATTTCATCACATTTATGTTCTACGATTTATTTAGCCACTCCCCTATTGGTAGGCATATATTTTGTTTTCAATCCTTTGTTACTGCAAATAGTGTTACTACAAATATGTTGGTTGTATATAGGGCCTTTTCCCTTTGGTTATATGCCTTGCAATGGATACCCTGGACCAAAAGGTATAGATTGGCACTTTCATCATTTTCTTCAAATAAATCCAAATTGATTTTCAGAGGGGTTGGATCAAATCATAGTTTCCCAAAAAATTCTTTAGCATGCCTGTCTTTCCACAACCTTTCAAACACTTACTGCTCTCAGTTGTCTTGTCTTGGCCATTTTTTTTTTTTTTTTTAGTGTGAAGTGAAAGCCCATGGTTGTTTTGATTTACATTTCTTTTGATATTAGTGATTTGGAACAAAATGCTCTAATGGATGTGGCTGCTAACAGTACAACTTTCAGAACTATTTGTTTGTATTTTTTTTACCATTTTTCTGTTGGGTAATGATTTTTAGTTTTATATATTCCTATACTTAACTTCCTTTCTTATCTTAGTTCCATTAAATTTTGTTCATACAAAAATCTCATCAATTTTACATAATCAAAATTATCTGTTTTATCTCTTGTAACTACTACCACTATCTCATTAAGTCAAAAAGTCCATCACATTTTCATCAATTCATCCCAAAATGTAAATGTATAATGAATTATTGATATGTATTCATATATCTCCATGTGTATATACATATCTATACACACATACTATATATGTATATATTCCTGGGTCTTCCTGAGCAGATGGATACTTTAACCCTTTCTATTTCCAATCTTCAGCAATCTGGTGGCCTCTAGCCCCTCAGGTGTGAAACTTAGTGCAGACATTGGATATCATTTTGGCTTTTAGTTCTACTACTGCCACTGTTCTTTGAAAGTTTGATATGATTCTTTTTTTTTAAACATTTGTTAATATTAATTTTTAACATGGTTACATGATTCATGCTCCTCCTTTCCCCTTCCCCCCCCCGCACTCCCCCCACCCATGGCCGATGCACATTTCCACTGGTTTTAACATGTGTCCTTGATCAAGACCTATTTCCAAATTGTTGATAGTTGCATTGGTGTGGTAGTTTCGAGTCTACATCCCCAATCATGTCCACCTCAAACCATGCATTCAAGCAGTTGTTTTTCTTCTGTTTCCTCTCCTGCAGTTCTTCCTTTGAATATGAGTAGTGTTCTTTACCATAAGTTCCTCAGAAATGTCCTGTGTCCTTGCATTGCTGCTGGTACAGAACTCCATTGCATTCGATTTTACCATAGTATATCAGTCTCTGTGTACAATGTTCTTCTGGCTCTGCTCCTTTCACTCTGCATCAATTCCTGGAGGTCTTTCCAGTTCACATGGAATTCCTCCAGTTTATTATTCCTTTGAGCACAATAGTATTCCATCACCAACATATACCATAATTTGTTCAGCCATTCCCCAATTGAAGGATTTACCCTCCTTTTCCAGTTTTTTTGCCACCACAAAAAGTGCAGCTATAAATATTTTCATACAAGTCTGTTTATCTATGATCTCTTTGGGGTACAAACCCAACAATGGTATGGCTGGATCAAAGGGCAGGCATTCTTTTATAGCCCTTTGAGCATAGTTCCAAATTGCCATCCAGAATGGTTGGATCAGTTCACAACTCCACCAGCAATGCATTAATGTCCCAATTTTGCCACATCCTCTCCAACATTCTTTACTCTCTCCTTCTTTCATTTTAGCCATTCTGCTAGGTGTGAGGTAATACCTCAGAGTTGTTTTGATTTGCATTTCTCTAATTATTAGAGATTTAGAACACTTTCTCATGTGCTTATTGATACTTTTGATTTCTTTACCTGAAAATTGCCTATTCATATCTCTTGCCCATTTATCAATTGGGGAATGGCTTGATTTTTTTTTAACCCCTTGTACTTTGGTGTATTGTCTCATAGGTGGAAGAGTGGTAAGGGTGGGCAATGGGGGTCAAGTGACTTGCCCAGGGTCACACAGCTGGGAAGTGGCTGAGGCTGGGTTTGAACCTAGGACCTCCTGTCTCTAGGCCTGACTCACTCCACTGAGCTACCCAGCTGCCCCATGGCTTGATTTTTTATACAATTGATTTAACTCCTTGTATATTTGAGTAATTAGACCTCTGTCAGAGTTTTTTGTTATAAAGATCTTTTCCCAATTTGTTGTTTCCCTTCTGATTTTGGCCACATTGTTTTTATTTGTACAAAAGCTTTTTAGTTTAATATAATCAAAACCACTTAATTTACATTTTGTAATTTTTTCCAACTCTTGTTTGGTTTAAAATCTTTCCTTTCCCAGAGATCTGACAAGTATACTATTCTGTGTTCACTTCACTTATTTATAGTTTCCCTCTTTATATTCAAGTCATTCACCCATTCTGAATTTATCTTGGATTTAGAGTGTGAGATGTTGATCTAAACCTAATCTCTCCCATACTGTTTTCCAAATTTCCCAGCAGTTTTTGTCAAATAGTAGATTCATGTCCCAGAAGTTGGGCTCTTTGGGTTTATCATACACTGTCTTGCTGATGTCATTTACCCCAAGTCTATTCCACTGATCCTCCCTTCTGTCTCTTAGCCAGTACCATATTGTTTTGATGACTGCTGCTTTATAGTATAATTTAATAGATATGATTCTTTTTAGATCCATTTTTGTTTTGTTGCTTAAATTTTTAAAAAATTTTATTGCTGACTATATAATCCAATTTCCTTTTCTGAAGTAAGATTATTCATTCATTTATTTGTTTGTATATCTTTTTATTTTTTTAAGACAAGTAGCTTTAAGTGACTTGTCTAGGATCAAACAGCCAGAAAGCACCTGTGACTAAATTTGAACCTCGGTTCTCTAGACCAGTGATTTCCAAAGTGGGCACTGCTGCCCTCTGGTAGGTGCTGCAGCAATCCAGGGGAGTGGTGATGGACACACTTTTTTTGTATTACATTCTATTCTGAGTTCAATAAATAGTTTCATAATTTCCAGGGAGTCCTAAGTAATACTTTTTTCTGGAAAGGGGGCGGTAGGTCAAAAATTTTGGGAACCACTGCCTAGACTCTAGACATGGTGCTCTATCCACTGTGCCACCTAGCTGTCCTGAGATCAGATTATTTAACATCACTAATTGATGATGTGTTTTGTTAATTGGACATTTGATATTTTTGTAGATAATTCTCTATTTCTTTTCAAATCTCAGAAAGTTTTTTTTATAAGTAACTATGCATAGTAGGTTCTGTTAACTTTTATTTTAGCTTCTTTAGCTTTGATTTCAATCTTGTTCTTTTTTCCCTGATTTGATTATTCTTTCTTCTAATTAAGATGGATAGAGCTATCCATTTTGTTAGTCTTAAGATGAGTTTTTAATTTTGTTTTAAGTTCTGTAGTTCTAAAAATGGCTAATTTATCTATTTACACTCTAATTTGTATGATTTCCTTTTCTGGCTGTTTTTGTTTTTGTTTTTTTTAATTTTTTTTTTTTTACTGCATATATACTTCATCAGTCCTCTCTTTTTCTATTGTTAATTTCTTTTGTGGACATGAATTTTTCCTTTGAGAACTCCTTTAGATGCATCCCAGAAACTTTTGTTTTTTTTTCTCATAATTATCAGTGTCCTTCTCATAGTTATCAATTGTTTCTATGATTTGTTCTCTGATTAACTCATTTAGGATTGTGGCAACTTAAGTCTCTGTCTTTTTCCAAAGATCCATGTACTAATTACTGATTTTATTATTTTTTTCTGTAAAAGGATGTTCAGTGTTTTTAATTTTAACATTTATTTGAGATTTCTCTGTTTTCTGATAGATATTTGTGAATATGCCATATCATACTGAGAAAGAGATATGTTCTTTAATGTTAACATTTAGAAGATACTATAAATATTTTAGTTCTAAATTCTCCATCAATTTGTTCTAGTTTATATTTTTCCTCTTTATTTTTCTTTCTGTTAGATTTCTCTAGTTCTAAGGAATATGAAAGTCTTCTACTTTATTTTTATTAGTTTTATTTGGTGACAATCAGACAATTTTTACTTTATGAATTTGGATGCTATCCCATTAACTATATATGCTTAATATTGATACTGATTTTATTGCCTATGGCTCCTTTAAGTATAATTTTATTTTCCTCTATGAATATCATGAATTTTATTTTTTGCTTTCTTTGATAGCATGATTGTAACTCCTGCTTTTTTATTCACTTGATGCATAGTGATTTTGTTTCAGCCTCTCAACTTAATTATAACATATGATCTTTAGGGAATTTAAATGTTTCATTAGCTAATGCTCTAATAATAATACTTATAATCATTTACCTGAAAAGTATGGCACTGTAGGAAAAGTGATAAATTTTAATTTAGAGGATATTGGTTTGTACTTTATCTTTCTTTCATTAAGTATTTGTGTGACCTTAGGCAAGTCATTTAACTTCTTTGGGCTTCAATTTTCCTTTTTATATAATTAGGAGGTTGTACCTGATGAGCAATAGAATCTTTTCCAATTAATCATTCAACCAGTTAGCATGAATAGAAAATACATGTATGCTAGGGATGCTGGATATAAAGACGAGTCACTTTCCTCAAAGAACATGCATTCTATTAGGGGAAATAATGGTAAAATATTAAAGATATGCACATAAATGTATATATGCACCTACATGTAATACATGAACACTATTATGAAAGGATTTCTACTAATTCATCAATTATATGTAAGTAACAATAGTAACTATTAAACTGTTAGCTTAAAGAGTTAATTATTATGATGCATATAAATAAGTTTCTTTCATTTTAAAATTGTCTGGGTTAGGAACATGAATATCTGGGAGTATGAGGAAAGGACTCAACTTCTAAGATCCTGTGACTAGAAGAGATATAAATTGGCCTCACCTTAAGAAATTCCAATATAGGATAATCTGGATTCATTGACTAGGAATGATTATATTACAAATAGACTGAACTCGATTTTTCTGTTATTGGATCATAGATCTAGAACTAGAGACAACCTACTGAAACCTCTTCCTTCTAAAGATGTATAAAATGAGGTCCAGCCTTCCTCACTTAAATAATAAACTATCTTTGTATATTTGAGCTACCATTTGATTTAAAAATTGATTTATGTTTATTTTCTCTGGAAGATCTTTATTTCATAAAATACTGTTTATCTGTCTTGCCCAGTGGTTGCAGGGTTAAAGGGGAGGGAAGTGTTGCCTAAGAGGGACAGTGCCACACAGAGATGGCAGCTGTGAGAGGGGGACAGATGACAAGGTGAAGAGTAGAGAGGAAAACCAGTTCATTTCCCCTCTCCCTATCACACATACACACTGTCCCTAGTTCCACTGGCAAGCTCATGTCTCAGACATTCAACAAGCTGCACACTCTGATCTCAGACCCCAAAGCCACTCAGAGATTAAACTTGTATATTTTATATGAAGTTTTAGAGTTTTGGACAAAAAGTTGATGTGGCACTGATAGAGCCTGCCCTGTCAATGGAGAAATGAAGCAAGCAGAATGGATCAGTGTTGTCCAACTCAAATAGAAATAGATCCCTGTGGGCTACTAATTGACTTAGATAACTACAAATTAACATTATCTGTGATGTATTGACTTTTTATTTATTTTGTTAAACATTTCCCAATTATATTTCAATCTGATTCAACTAAAATCAGGAGTTTTGTGACTGAGATTTGGATGTTTCTGGCCCAAATCCCTGAAACTAGCACATTTTTGAATGGTTTAATAAAGAATAAGGAAAAAGGGGTGAAGGGGGCTCAGGAACCTTAATCCTAACTTTGCCACAGCAAGAAAATGATTTGGTCTAGGGGTCAATGTCCAGTTTCTGGATCGGTCAAACCTTACCATACTTGATTCTGGAGACTAGGGCCATACCTATCAAACTAGTTTTTACCAGTTCATATCTCTCAGCGGGAAACAAAATAAAGCCATATCTTAAAAGGGATTGTGACATTGGCACAGGAATTCTATTGGACGGTCATGAGAACTTACACACTACCATACTGGGTCAGATTCTTCATTCATCTTATTTAACATCCTATCTTTAAAAAAAGAAGAATTTTGGAAAATGTGGAGAGTGTTACTATTTTCCTCCATGAAAATAAACTTTTAAAAATTAATTGGTTACCCTCAAACATTCCAAACTTATGGTGATATTTTAAGAAGGGAGAGAGTAGTATAAAACTGAAATTAAAACCAGGGGCTTAGCTTATAGAACTCATATGAGAATGTGAGTAGGAAATACAATAGTACAAATAGATATGGATGACAATGTCTTAGGCACCAGACCATGATTTCTTGTTTTCCTTCCTTCCTTTCCTTCCTTCCTTTCCTTCCTTCCTTNATGGAAGGTGAGGGTTTAAAAAAAAAGACTTCTAGAACTATAAATTATCTTCTGCTTGGGGGAAGTCAGTATCCTCATCTGTAAAATGGGGATGATAAAAACTTATATATGTGTATACATACATGTATATAAAAGGTATATATTATTATTATTCCATTTTTCATTTATCAATGTCATCTACATATAGATTTAAAAAAAAACAAACTCTTACCTTCTGTATTAGAATTGATACTGTGATAATTCCAAGACAGAAGAGCAGTAAGGGTTAGACAATAGGAGTTAAGTGACTTGCCCAGGGTCACACAGCTAGGAAGTGTGTCTGAGGCCAAATTTGAACTCAGGACCTCCTGTCTCTGGGTCTGGTTCTCAATCCACTGAGCCACCCAGCTGCCCCCAAAATATATTGACATTTTAATAGCTCTGGAATATTCTATCCGTGGCTATATCAAAATTCCATTAGCCTTATCTCTCCAGATGTTTCTGGACTTTCTAGGAGAGAACTCCCAGAATGGAAATAATCTCTAAGTTCCTTTGTAATTCCTAGTCTTGGGGGATTGGGGATGAGGCATACCCTCAGAAGGGAAATGACTTGGCTAAATTTGGTATCAGAAACAGGACGTGGAAGGGTCCGGCTTCTCTGGACCCCCAGGATGGCTCTCTAGTTCTGCTTTCTAGTTCTGCCTTGGCTATCTCTTAGCTATTAGGGTCAGAAAATGCAAAGGAGATTTCTGAAAGTCAAGGTCAGAGTGCACTTACACTCACCCTCTTTGGCCTCTTAATTATTAGGCACGAGACTGCCAGGGTCTGTCTACAAGAAGTTGTCTTTTCTAAGCCAGTGGGCCAAACCAGTGCAGACTAGCCCTGCTAATGGGCATTCTATGGTCAAATGAAGCATAAAAACCTTAGAAGTGGGTTGGCCCAGTGCTCAGGGTCCTTCTAGTTACTGTTTGCTGATTAAAACCCAGACCAAGACAGAACAAGTCTGAGGAGGTGGGTACCGGTTGGTCTGTCTTAGTTGCTAGCTGTAACAGGCTCACTACCATGGGACGTCTGAGGTCATTTCGGCCCAGATCTCTCATTTTATAAATGAGGAAGCTGAGTCTTAGAGGGGGATCTTGGGGATTCCTCCAAGGACACCAAATAAGTGAGGACAGAAACAAGGTTAGAGTCCAGTCTTGCTAGCACCATATCCTGTGCTCTTCTCACACAGTTAGGCAGCACTTTCTCTCTCTCTCTCTTTCTTTCTTTCTTTCTTTCTTTCTTTCTTTCTTTCTTTCTTTCTTTACCCTTAACTTCTGTGTATTAGCTCCTAGGTGGAAGAGTGATAAGGGTGGGCAAAGGGGGTCAAGTGACTTGCCCAGGGTCACACAGCTGGGAAGTGTCTGAGGCCAGATTTGAACCTAGGACCTCCCGACTCTAGGCATGACTCTCAATCCACTGAGCTACCCACCTGCCCCTTTAACCTTGTTTTTTCAAGTATCTGTCATTTTAAGGGAAATTTCCCTATAAAAATCTTCTGATTAACTGTCAATAAGTCAGAAACATTTACACTTTTTCGCCCCTTGAAGACAAGCAACACTGGATGACAAGAAAAATGTTCTGGGTCAAATATTAGTGGGGAAAATGGTTTTTGTCTAATTCTATTCTATGAGGCTAAGTCAAGTATATTGCTTATTTTTATTCAGACCTATAATCAAGTCAGGTCAACCATAACAATAACTCACATTAATATAGTGCTTTGAGGTATTCAAGGCACTTTACATATATGATCATAAATGAGCCTCACTACAGCCCTGTGAAGTAGATGTTACTATTATTTCCTTTTTACAAAAGAAGAAACAGGTTCAGAGAGTTTAAGGATCTCGATCAAGGTCACACAGCTTGTGTCTGGGGCAGAATTCCAACTCTGATCATCCCTTTCCCAACTCCAGCACTCTGGCTACTACGCCACCCAGTTGCCAATGCAAAATATATAGGATCATAAAACTAGGATAGGAAGGATCTTGAGATTATGTAATCCAAAGCTTATTTAACAGATGAGGAAACTGAGCCCAGGGAGGTGAAATAATTTTCCCAAGGTCACACAGATGGCAGGCCAGAGATTTAAACTTAATTCCAGTGATGCCAAATTCAAATCCCACCCTTGCTATTCAGTGTCCATTCTTGTGAGTTTCTTCAATATAAATTAGTTACCTCTTTATTGTATTATGAACTCCATGGGAGACACGACTTAGTCATCTTTGTTCCTTTCCCTCTCTCCCTATCAAACACAGGGCTTCATAGGAGTTTGTGCTTAATAAATGTTTATTGAATAGAAATGAAATTGTATTATCTCTTGAGTACCTTCTGGGGTCTTAGCCCAGGAATTCATTATTTGAGGGTGTTCCCTGGTGTCATAGTTGTATAAAAGAGTTAATTCCCATCACAAAGTATCTGCTACTGACCCAAGGAGTCTGTAGCTTACTCATCCAGCAAGATCTCTCCTACTGTTGTTGACCAAGGCAGGCGTTTTAGTAGTAGTGATCATAAATTACTGGGGAGCATGACAGTCTTTTCATATCTATGATCCCTTCCTTTATACATTATGTTACTGGAGTGCTGGGTCAGTTTTAATGCTAACGAACAAGACATGGGAGTATGTGGAGCATCACAGCACATAAAAATAAATGATTATACCAATAGCACCTTTCACTCTTTCAGATGACAGACACTGGTTCATTCTGTCTCTGTCTTAAGGAATTTAATATAAATGTAACTAAGTTAATTTATTGGATTGAAAGGTCTCTATCAATATGGGGAGGTGGAACAAATTGGTAGGGGTGGGGGGTTAAGAAGGTGTTGGTGGAAGGATGTCTTTTTATAGCAAACCAATGGCATGCCATCTTCCATCCCCCTTCAGATGCCCCATGGGGAATTAAACAGTAGTCACACAATGGCAGCAGGCTATTTATGCTGGCCCTTTCGGCATGCAGAGTTTTAGCTTCTGTGCTAATCTGAAGTGCTGGGAAAAGCTTCAGAGACACAGCTAATCATTATTAATTCCTTTAGAATTCATTGCAATAACATCAATCATGGTGAACTCATTTGGTATTAATATGGATGTAATGTGAAAATGAATAATGCACACAGGAGTTTTTATATTCCTATTTTAGAAAAATAGTTATGAACAATGTATTTCTCTTTCCATTGTCAAACCAGTGCCTCTGAGAGGTTTTCTATCAATTACCTTCATCATCATTCCAGCTGAAATCTTGTCAGAGCAAACATATTTCAAAGGATTATATCCAACTCCATTACAGCATTCCTGGGTCTCTGGAATAAGTTCAGTCTCACAGCATTTTATTGGCACTGGGTCATTCTTTTTAACATGTGCTTTAGACTCGCCACTGGAAGCTGAGCAGCATATGGTATCTGACATATTCACATAATCCTGCCCACAACAGAACATCTCTGCAACAATAAAACATTATATATGAATATGAAATAAAAAAAGAAGAAAACTGAGACTGTAATAAAGTTTAGCATAAAAATGTCAAAGTCGGGCAGTTGCTGAAATGGTGCAATGCTAAAAGTAGCATTCAGTCACAAATGTGCTCAAAAGGTGAAAGGACCCTTCTTATGAAATACACAGGGTAAAAATTAACTCAGGAATACAGAAGTCTGGTGAAATCTTTCAGCTCATTCAAACTTCTCCAATATTGTATAAATAAAAGACTGAATATCTATCAAGGAAACTACCTTTAATGGAATGTCACAATTCAAAATGGCTTATACCTAAAGGTTTTCTAGACTACAGAGAAAAAGTATAAAAATTAGTGGTTTGAGTAGTAGAATGGAGAGATGGAAACAACCATCTGAACATACAGGGATTTTCTCTTAGCCTAGGCAGAGGGAATACATAGAGGACTAGATTAGGATAAACCTAGCACTGGGGACCAGGGATCCAGAGGACACTAGAGATAATATAATTTGTGCTCGAGAAGCTTCTAGTCTAGAGAGAAATATGGACTATTTATGCATTGATCTATGTATCTATATATGTATCTATATATCTATGTATCTTTCTATCTATCTATCTGTCTGTCTATCTATCTATCCATTTGTCTTTCTATCTGTCTGTTTATATATTTATCTATCTATCCATCCATCTGTCTGTCTGACTCTCTGTCTATCTAACTCTCTCTCTTTTTCTATCTCTCTAGTTATCTATCTAGTTATCTCTATCCATCTATCTATCGATCTGTCTGTCTGTCTATCTATCCATTTGTCTTTCTATCTGTGTCTGTTTATCTATTTGTCTATCCATCCATCCATCCATCCGTCTGTCTATCTAACTCTCTTTATCTATCTAGTTATCTCTATCTAACTATCTATCTATCTATCTATCTATCTATCTATCTTTCTGTCTACAAGAAAAATCTGTGTTCATATGAAATTTACTAGACTGACCATTTGACAGAATAAATTAGATTATTCAGTCAACAAAATGATTTGGATATTCTTTTTCCTCTGTTGACTAAACTTTGAACTGACCAAATCAACTGGTTGTTTATGTGTCACTTAAGCATGATTAAATATTTAACTAAATAAGAATAGACACAATAGAAATATATCAGTAGGGAACTAGATGAAGCAAGAAATTAAGAGGCCTGTGTCTTGGGACATGAGTAGGTGACTTTCTGACACTCAAAATCTAACATAATTTATACTCCTATTGTATTAGGATATACATATATTAAATTTGATAAATTTACCATACTTTTAATTGAAAACATTATCATTGTTAATAAAAATCTTAATAATACAAACTGTGGGAGAAACCTCCATCATGCTGGGTCAAAACTATGGTAGATTTCATTGGAATTCATGGACAAGAATCACTCAGTATAAATAGGCCAAGAGAGATTGAATTCATCACTTGGGAAGCATATTTTCTCTCATCACAGGGAGGATCTGGCTGGTCACATTTATTAAAGAAGGAAATTTTCCACATGTTCCTAAGAAAGAACTTTTTGTATCTATTAATTTAAAAGTTTAGCGTTTCATCTCTTTTCATGCTTTCATTTAAGAACAAATATATCCACAGGATCTCCCTGAGTTCTGATTTGGATCAAATTCAGTGGAAAAGTTTCTGAAAGTTTACATCCATCGCATACAACTTTAAACACACACACACACACACACACACACACACACACACACACACACACACAACTTTTTGATTATTAACCACTCATTTAATCAAATGTGTTTAAAGTTTGGCTATTTTTCTTCAGGATTTTAGGTAATAATTTTGGCTATTTTAATAAATAAAGAAGACCACCTTAACAAATGTACATAGCAGGATTATTTTTGCTGCCTGAGCTTTGATTACAGTGGAAAATAAGAAAGAAAAATCTACAGCCCCCTTTTTTTTTCTTCTTTAGACAATTCTCAGCTATCCTCTGATCAGACATTCAAATACAACCTTGGATTCAGTAACTGTCATTTTCTCCAACAGTTTTCTTATAACAATACATGTTACTATTTTAAACAGCAATCAAAATGTGAAAACTGGCCTTTCAGAGAATAGAATACATTTTTCTCCTAAATTACTCTATAGTTTCAACATGTTTTAAGTATAAAATCAAAATGCAGACACTGACCTAATTTGAAACTCATAACCAACCATCTGATAGCTCTGAGGGACTTTTGACAGGCCAACTAAAATTTTGATAATGAACTGTTTTTACACTGGAAAGAAATGCTTTCTTCCACAAAGGGCTTCATCTTTGTTTAAGGGAATTTAATTTTTCAGCCAAGATTTCACTCACATAACAAGAAGTGACTCTCTTTCTAGTTTCTTTGGTAAACCATTACTTCTTTAATTATTATCAACCTTGTTCCAGTGTGATAAATTGCTAATTACTTAATACCCTAATCAGCGTTCATTCTTTGCACAGATAAACTGTGACAGTGCCATTAATTTAAATAGTAATTTCACTTAATGGCCAGAACGGCACACCAGATTTTTATGCAGCATTTTCTGAGGACTGCATCCATCACTGCAATATTCTGACATAAAGATGTCTGACGTGCACTAACTCACTTAGGGAGAGCAGATGTTGCAGAGCAGAGTTTGGTAGTAATTCCCATAGTGCATCACTTCAGCATGAATGAGCTGCAAATTCAGAGACAGACAATCTTTCGAAACTGCATTGCAATAACTTTTGACCCCTACCTAATTTATCACATGTAGCACTTGACTCTTGAACTTTGACACTGAGAATGCACAAATGTAAATGTGCCCGAAGACAAACAAAATAGGTCATGTATTATTGATGGATTGATCCATTCTTCCAAAGTCTCTTCATTAAATTTGCACAGATAGAGAATATCTCAGAACAAGTTGTAGATTTTATTTTGGTGGTAAGTAATCATTGAATTACTGTTTCATTTTCAGATCAACCAAAATATATTGTCTTTCTTTGGGAGGCTTGCTGTACCTTGGACACCAATGAGAAAAGAGCGTAGGGAAGGATTTATGACTCACAACATGGGCTCTGTGCTCTCCCTCACAAACAATTATTTAATGTCCAGCTCTGAAAAGGTATTTACAAACACAGCTGGCTAATGATTACTAATTTAGTAAATCTGGAAGAAAAAAAATTATTTATGTATATATACTTTAAGGAAGAATAAGAGTTATAAAGCCTCTACTATCAAGTAAAACAAAAAAGCAATTAAAAAAAAAAAAGAACAAACTGGGATCCCAGACAAGTAGCCCCTGGGGAGCTTTAGGTATGGCCACAGGAGCTGTAACTATGACAGTTTAAACATCTGGGGACAGGAAAGCACCCATAACATGAAAGTCTATCAGCAAATGCATTATTTCTTAGGGAAAAAAGGAAGAAAGAAAAGTAATTGAGGCTTTGAGTCTTTCTTCCCTTGAAAAGAATCCTAAGGAAGTATGGGGTGATGTTCACACTTGTCTACACCAATAGCTATCTCTCTGGTCACCACCACTATTCCATGGTATGGGGGCATTAGGATATGGAATAGTAAAAATGCCAAAAAGAAATATTACAACCTTTAAAAAAATAGTTATCCATTACAGTTTTCAAAAACTCATTTCCTAACATGAAAATATTCCCAGAAAATATTCTTTCAATATGACTTTTACAAAATGAGAGCTCAGTTAGCAACAAAATCTCAGTCTGCAAAATCCCCAGGCACTCTCTTATTGTATCCTATACTTCTGTTAAACAATAGAAACTATTTATCCTGAAGGCACCACTAGACAAGGTAAGAAGTCAAATTCAGGATGATGTGGCAATAAAGAAATCCAAGCCACAGTATTTTCAAAATTCTCCACAGAAATGAGGAGGTAACATATTCTAAATATACACCATGTCTGGTTTCACATCAGCTACCTTAGGAAAAAAAAAATCGCTCTTCTTTGCCGACATCTCTGAATGGCAGAAAGGCTGTAATTTTGATTCTTTAATACCAAGAGATGGAGTCAAGTCCATCCCAAGACTAAGGACATAAATGGTAGTGCCATATAAACAAATGTTTAAAGAAAAGAACAATAAAGCAAGCTTAAAATATATATTCAAAGAAAATGAAGAACACGACTTTCATCCCCAGATACCTGTATTACACTCCTACACAACTCATCTGCCCAGAGAGAGTACTAAAAACATAAACGCTACCCCAGCACTTCTGTTCCAACAGCATCTGTTAATTCACTCCATTTATAAAATACATATTGACAAAGACAACTGAACTGGGACCAGGGAGATTTGATTTGGTGTGAGAAAGTCAATTCAATGTGATTTTGTTAAAGGGCTCCTGCAGGCAAATAAAAGAGTTTAAGTAATAAAGTACATAAAGAGATGTTTTACGAGCCAGCCTGGTCTCATGGCAGGCACACAATGCCATGCAGTGAGAGAGGGCCAGGCTCAGGAGCACCAGAGCTGGATACACATTTCCACGCAGAAGATGTGGCATGGTCAGGAGGAAGAGGGTCACAGAGAGAAGGGGGAGGCCATGGAGGGGAATGGAGAGAAGGAAATAGAAATGCGGGGAGCCCTGTGGGTGCATCAACAGGATAAAATTATCACTATGCTCTATTTTTAAAATAGCACCCCAGTAATACCAGGAAAACCAGAGACTCAGTAACAACCTTCAGAAGCAGAGGCTGAGGGGCTGCAGGGTGGGAAGAGATGTACAGAATACTTTTGCTAGCCATTATCTAATACAGGGGGTTCTTTGCAGTCCATGAATTTGGATGTGTATGTATTGTATAAATGTATGTATTTTATATACATATATATGTATCTATATAAACACACACATATTTGTCCTTCATTTTCTTTCTTTTTTAAAAAAAACCTTATCTTCTGCCTTGGAATCAATAGTATTGATTCCATGGCAGAAGGGTGCTAAAGGCTAGGGAGTGGGGGTTAAGTGACTTGCCCAGGGTCACTCAGCTTTGTCCTTCATTTTCAAAGAGGACCATTGACATCATGGGGTAATATCCTGACTTGTGAGTGAATTGGATTTAAATGGGGCAGAGTTACACAAAGTCATTAGTCTTGCTCTTTCATTGTGATTCATTAAAGTACAGTGGCAA
Organism: Gracilinanus agilis; assembly: GCF_016433145.1. NCBI lineage: Eukaryota > Metazoa > Chordata > Mammalia > Didelphimorphia > Didelphidae > Gracilinanus > Gracilinanus agilis. The sequence goes on from NC_058133.1 coordinate 122,800,932, forward strand.
GACAAAAGTCAGAACAACTATATATATATATACATCTATCTATCTATGTATGTATGTATCTATATCTATATCTATCTATATCTATCTATCTATATATATGTATATATATATACAAAATGGTATTTCAATAAAATATATTTCCTTTGTAATCCTATGCTTCATTTCATGCATGTTAGAAAACTGGTTCTAAAGAAATTCTAAAAATGGTTCTGAGAAGGTACTTATAGGTTTCTCCAGCTTGTCAAAGGGGCCCATGACTCAAAACAAATTAAAAATTCCTAATAAAAAAGAAATATAGAAAATAATTCTGAGTTTTGTGTGGGCGTGTGTAAAACATGCAGATTGTGAGATGATTTCATTTAACTAAACCCATGTTTATTTTCACATTCTCTAGTTATATGTTTGCTTCAAAATGTTTTGTCCTCTTTATTACTTTTGTCTTTTTGCAATAACAAGAAGGAGGAACTTATTAAAGAAAAATATTATTGTGTTGGCATAAGCCAGTTTTAGAAATTAAGTAATTTTATGGCCATTCATTCTGTGATCGCCCTTTAGGCATTCTTGGTGACATCAGCCCTAATTCAAGCATCCACAGAGGCGGTTAACGGGAAATTTCTGTGTTGACCCCTGAGGTATGAGTATCCACATTAACAGTATTTCTTTAAAACAAATTTTTAATTGAAAAGAAATCATTTCCAGAATATATCCCAAAAGTATCCATTTAACTTATGGGGTACAAACATGGAAAAAGGGAAAGAGTTGGAGGAAACCCTCTCCTATTTCCCAATTTATGAGGGCAGATGAAGTGTCCCTTGGCAGAATGGAAGTGATGCTCTAAGGAAAAAAGAAGATGGGAAGTAGTAAAGGGGGAAGTTCCCTCCATACAAGAAGTTGGACAGTGGAATAATGTGTCACAGAGAAAGAAAAGAAGAAAACAAACTTCTGGAGCCAAGTAGGAGATATAAAGAATCAAGGTTGGAGGATGGGGGAGAGCTGGACTCTCTCTATAGGAAAGAATTGAGCTGCAAAAAGAGAAAAGTAGGTCATCAAGTAAGAGATCATCCAGTAAAGTAATGGTCAGAGGAAGAAGAGCTAAGAAGCAGTGTTTTGTGACTCTCTAATGAGGGATACTGAGACAACAACTTACCAGTCTGACATAAGAAACAAAATTGCCTGAATGTTCAGGCTATAATGGAAAGCCTCTTGAGGGAAATCAAATGTCATAACCATTACCTAGTTCTGGAGAATCATAGGAAGAGGAGGGTAAGGGTGATGAGTCATAGACTCCTAATAAGAACCCGCAAAAATGCCTCTGGAATCATGCCAGCAAAATTAAGAAATTTTTTAAAATGAAAAAAAAAGTGAGACGAAGACAACTGTACATATAGATTTGATAAGCTCAAGATCAAAGACAATAATAAAAATTAGAATAACAAAATTCAAAGGAGACAACAGCCACCAAGACAGGTAACAATAAAACCCCTGGCTTCATAGGTCTGTGTAAAAATGTACAAAGTATGGGTAATAAAGACAAGCTAGGGATTCTAGTTCAAGGCAAATTAGATTTCATATACATTAATTACTATGACATGACAGTTTTAGGCTCATAATTAAAATATTCTTAATCTTGGTAAGTATATACCTTATTCAAAAGGAACATAGGCTACAAAAGGGAAGAACAGGATTACCTATTAAAATATGGGATAATTTATTCATTCATTTTAAATTAAAATCCTTAACTTTTGCCTTAGAACCAATACTCTGTATTGGTTTTAATTTAATAAAATAAAATTTATTTTTATTTTTTATACTTAAAAAAATGAATTTAAAATACTCTGTATTGGTTCTAAGCTAGAAGAGTGGTAAGGACTAGGCAATGTGAGTTAAGTCTTGCTCAGGGCCACATAGCTAGGAAGTATCTGAGGTCAGATTTGAACCCAGTACCTCATATCTGTAGGCCTGGTTCTCGATCCATTGAGCCACTCCAATTGCCTTCCTCTCAGATGGAGTAATTCAGGAAAACAAATGTTTAATAATGACAGAATATTTAGACAAGTATTAATAGAGAGAAAAAGAGAAGCAATATTGTTATGATTGTATATTGAAGACTACTTAGAAAGAATAATATAATGATAAAAACAGATCACAAAATAGCACAGAAATTAAATATTATAAAGATTTGTTTTTGTATCTCCTTCTGCTTTTAGATTGTAAGTTTCTTGAGGAAAGAGACAGTTTCTTTTTCATGTTTGTCTCCTCAAGACTCAGCATAGCAACTGACTCATAGTAGGCACTTAATAAATGTTTATTGACTATTGACTGTGTTAGGAGAATTTAACTCTCCAGATAAATGCTGGAATTCTCTCACCAAAAGCAAAGGAGCTGTTAAAGTATGAATTAATGCTAATTTAACTCTTGGAATATTTATGAAAATAATGAGAGGGACTGCTATTCCAGGTTCAATTCTAATTATTAACAAGGAAGAATGACTTGATATGAAAAAAAGATATGAAACTTAAAGGCAAATACGCATTCTACCATAGGATTCCTGAAAGAGATGTAGAAGAAATCTGAGTATGATGTGTCTGGAAATGTGGATTTAGAAAGACTGGATTTCAAATATTTTAAGAGAAAAGATATGTAAATTCCAGTGTTTTATTTTTTGGGGGCAGAATTTGGACAGAGAAGGATGGCTAGGAAATTCTCAAAAAGTATATTCTGATGCCATTTGGAGAAATAATTCTAAGAAAGAATAAAAGGAAAATTGTGGAGAGAAATTTATTTCATTTTGCACCTCAGATTTAAAAAAATGTAAAAAAAAAAGCAATATCCAATAATTAAAGATTGATAGAAAAGGATAGAACAATTCTACAAGAATTGTGTGGATATTCCAAATGCCTAAAATAAGCTTCAGTTGCTGACCAATGCTAAGGACAATAAAGAAAAGATAGGTTAACTATAGATAAAATGATGACACTGAATGAGAATAATGGCTAACTTTTTAACTCTTACTTTAGTTTTCCTTTCTAAGGAGAATAATTTTTGGATTCATAAGGAAAGAACAAAAATGATTAGAAGGCAAGGGAATCCTGGCATAATGAGAAGACAGCCAGATAAGCACTTCTCTTAATAAATTCAAGTCACCAGGACTAAAAGTATGCATTCTATGATATTAAAAGCATTTCTAGAAATAACTAGTTATTGACTATAATTTTTTAAAGATCTTAAGGAATGGAAGGGACAGCATATATCTGGAAAAGGGAAGCCTATCTTTTTTTTTAAAAAAAGGAAAATAGTGGTGTCTAAAAACTATAAGTGAATTTGATATCTACTCTTTGCAAAATTCTAGAGGGCTGTAGTAAAGGATGGTTTGTAATCCCTTTAGAAAGAGAAGTAGTGATCATTAAAAGCCAGCATGGCTTCATTTTACAAAAACAAAACAAAACAAAAATCTTCCCAGGATAAATCTTTTTTATTTCTTACATGTAACTAGTCTAGTAGACTAGGATAATGCTGTAGGAATATCATATTAAGTTTTAACAAAGTAACAGATAAATTATCCCCTATTACACTTTTATATACAATAAATCAATACATATTAGTGAGCAAGACAATATATGAACGAACTGGTTTCAGTTAGTTATATTCAATGTCAACTTGGAAGGAGGTCTACAGCAAAGTTCCCTAGAGAACTATCCTTAGCTTTTTCCTCTCAAACATTTTATCAATGGTTTCGATGAAGGCACAGATGGTATGCCTGTAAAATATGCAAATGGTATGAAGCTTAGACAGTTAGCTAACATGTTTGATATCATTCAGGATTCTAAATGACCACAACAGGCTGGAATGATGGGTTGAAAATTTATATAGATAAACCTAAAGTTTTATATTTGTGTTCCAAAAATCTTAGACAAATATAGGAAGGAGGCAATAATGATAAACCAACATTTTTTGTAAAGAGTTTAGTGGACTATGACCTCCATGTGAGTCAACAATGTGAGATAATATTTAAAAACAAACAAGCAAACAAAGTAGATGCCTATGAACTGGGGAATGGCTAAACAAATTGTGGTGTATGAATATAAAGGAATATTCCCATGCTGTAAGAAATGATTGTGTGATGAATACAAAGAAGCCTGGAAAGATCTATATAAACTGATGCAGAGTGAAGTAAGTAGAGCCAAGAAAGCAATATGTACTGTAACTACAACAGTTTAATGGAAAAGACACACCAAAAAATCAAAAGCAAATGTAGGAAAACTATAAAGACCAAGTGGGCCTCGAATGTAAAGAAAAAAGAAGACACCCTAAACTTGTTCCTTCGTGGAGGTGGGATGTCCATAGGTGTTACACATTGCCCATGTTTTCAGACTTTTAAAGGGAAAAAAAGTGAAGTAACCTATTTCTGTAACCTACAAGAGAGAGACTTATTTCTAATCCTGGCAAAATTCTAGAAGACTTTAGCCAACCGGTGCCTCAATCAGTAGTGTTGACTGTTTGTTTTCCTCTCTCTAAAAAATACTATGTGTCATATGGGAAGGCTCTCTAAGAAGGGGAAGAATACAGATATATGAGATACTATGGTGACAAAAGAAATAAAACACCACTAAAAACTTATTTTAAAAAAAAGCCCAAGGGGCAGCTGGGTAGCTCAGTGGATTGAGAGCCAGACCTAGAGACGGGAGGTCCTAGGTTCAAATCCGGCCTCAGACACTTCCCAGCTGTGTGACCCTGGGCAAGTCACTTGACCCCCATTGCCCACCCTTACCACTCTTCCACCTATAAGTCAATACACAGAAGTTAAGGGTTTAAAAAAAAGCCAAGCATCCTACTGCCCCTTCAACCCCCAAAAATTACTTTCCAAGGTTACATTGAGAAAAGAAGACTCTCCACTTTCCTGACAAGACCACATTGGAGTTCTGGGTTTATTTCTTGGCAACAGAAATATATATACAAATTAAAGTATTTCAAGAATAGGGACACCAGGCAACCAATGAGAGGATGAAAGAGCATTTCAAATGAGAGGAAATTGAAAATATAGTGGCTATGTAATCTGGAGAAAATATTTAGTATGAACATTATACCAGTTTTTAAATATGTCATAGGGGAATTCAATGAACTCTGCTTTGGATCTAAAGACATAATGAAGAACAAAGAGTAGGTTTAAAAAAGAGACAAATTTAGGTTAGAAGAAAGAATGGATTTCCTAAAAAGTATAGTTGATAAAAAGTAGAATGGGGTGCAAAAGGAGCTAGTAGATTTCCCATGATTAGAGTTCTTTAAGCAGAGGCTGGATTTCCACATGATGGGGATGTTTTAAAGGTAATTCTTGATTAGGTACAGATTGCATTGGAAAGTACCTTTGAATATTCAAATCCCAGCCCTCCCCCCCTCCTACCTTGGCCTTTTTCTGGAGTCTTGATTTTACCATTCACAGGCCAGTCTTAATACTGATCACACAGAAAGTTTAACTTGATCTGTTTCTCCAACCTGGTCAGTTTGTACCTCCTTAAGCAGCCTACTAGCCATCTGCTTCTGGAGAATCATCATGTTTGTGTCAACCTTAGTGTGTGAACCCTATTGTCTTAGCCATGCTGAAGCTCAGAGCTCCTCAATGCTAGCAAACTATCAGTCCCCAGAAGTAGAGAATATAAGCATCTGAAATCATTCCTGACCAATGCTGAGATTCTGTCAGTATATAAAAAAATTCATTGATGTGGGTAGCTCTGATAGAGCACAGTTCTTATCATTTCAATGTTAATAATCAGGGGAGGAAAACAGTATTCAACAGATTGCATGGAGACCTGGCATTTGACTATATAAAAAGGAGTTCACACATATATGGAGTCTTTAAGTCAAAGCAAATGTGATATATATGTATATGTATACATACATATCATATTATATCATAAATATTATCGCTTTTGAACTACATAATGATTCTCTGATGTAGACAGTGTTGGTATCAAAATGTCATTTCACAGATGAAAAAAAAAGTTTAAAAAGGTCAAGCAAATTAGCCAAGATTATAGAATAAGTAGGAGTGAGGTCTCAGATCTACTGTTCTGATTCCAAATACATTTCTCTTTTTTATTACAGCATGTTGTCTATCTATGTAAGGGAAAATTAAAAATTCATACCATCTAAACTGCTCTGATAGTAGTATTTTTCTGACAAAGCACAAGAAAAAGTTACAGTTATGAATTCTAATCTCAGATCTGCTACCATTTTATTGTGGGATTTATGACAAGTTGGTTTCAGCTCTCTGTTTCTTTTTGGTTAAGTCATTTAACATCTTTAAGGCTTTTAATTGTAAAGAGGCAGGGGATGGAGTAGGGTTATGGAATTAGAGTCAAGCTCTAAGGTTTCAAATTCTATTGGCATGGGACATTATACCCCAAATTATAGAAGTACTTCAGGACAAACTGTAAGCAGGGAAATTCCTTTGCTTCCTTGCATTCTTGTGAATACTCCTGATAAGACCCTGGTCATCAAGGAGAAAGACCCTTGAGAGAATTATCCCTCTTCGATTCTCCCCTAGGTTTTGAGATGGACATAGATATACATATTCTGGTTATGCCCCAATTATCATAGGATCAAAATCTAGGACATCTACCTAAGCTATACCCTATGTCTTCAGGACATAAGACACTGCTCTGACACTGGCCAGATGATCCACCCACACACACATACACACCTTTGCCTGAATTCATACCCTCCTTAAGTCATGTATCACTTGCTGTAAAGAGTATAAAAAACCCAGAATTGATCCCTTCAAGGAGGCAACTTTCCATCAATGCTGTCCTCCCAGCCAAATTCAACATTACCTTCTAAATGAATAAATTTCTCTTTTTATTTTTAAGCTAAGTTTTGAAGTCTTGCATTCTGACAAAGGGTACCCATCCTGAACCCCAGGAGTTCACTTCAAGCCCCTCACAACACTATGATGTTACAAATACACATTAAAGGACCACATTACCCGGAATCCTGATATGTTCGCTGCCCTCTTCTTCATCACCACAGCAGACTAATTCTTTGCTCACCACCCTTCCACCACAACACTGTTGCTGATAACCATCATACAAAGCCCCAGCACAGCAGATCTGGTTTCCTGAAGTAGAATAGGGGATGTTCTTGCAACAAGTATCCCCAATGCCAACTGAAACCCTTTTGTATTCATCATCCGGACAGCATATTTCACCTGTTGATTTGGAATAAAACCAAAGATTAGAGAAATCTGTCTTTTTGATGTCATGATATCAACCTGCAACTAATAAAGACATCTAAATTTTTACTAACAGAAAAGGTTATTATCCTGCAGAAATTGTAATACAAAAGAAATAACATCATTCTACTAAGGCTATACTATAAAAGCATAATTATTGAATTGCAATTAAAGAAAATAAATCCCAATAATTATCAGGTTTCTACTGTTTGTAGGACATTATGTTGGACAATGTAGAAGACATAATCCTTGGTCTATACTTTCATTACCTGATATATAGATTAGAAAGGAGATACAATGATAACACAGATAAGTGTAATACACAGTATGACAGAATTAGTGAATTAGATAGTTTTAGGATAAGATGTTTTGTGAAGTCTATGAGAGGCAAAATACTATAATGTATCTGTAGGGAGATAATAATTGAACTGAAGGAGAGCTGATAAAGGGACCAAGAAGAAAGCTAGGAAAAAGTCTTGGGCACAATATGTTTGAAGATCTTACAAAGGAGACTGAGAAGTGCCAAAACCAGTAAAAAGAACATCAATGGGGAGTAGATACATGAAAATCCATAAATTCAATGAGGAAAAAGTTTCCAGGAGGAGGGCACAAACCCTTTTCAAAAGAAACAGAGAAATCAAGAAGTGTGAGGCCATTGGGTTTAGGCAAATAGGCAACTGGATTTATGAATTGAGACATCTGTGTCATCTTTAGAAAGAATAGTTTTAGTTGTGCACTGAGGCTGTGTAAGGGGGGAAAAGGATTTTTTTTTTTTTGGTTCAATATATTAAAAGATGGTCCCCAGAGGATTGAACTATTATCAAACCTCAATTAAGAATAATCTCAAGTCAAAATTGACTTTTATTGAAGTTTATTTACAATTAAGAAAAGAGAAATGAGGAAATAAGAATCTAACACAATAGGTAATTTACTACAATCCTCTAATTAATCCAGGTAGCTCTAATTAACCCTCAGCCAAGAGTCAGAGGGCCAGAGGCCCCAGAGGTGAATGAAGCAAAAATTCAATGACAGAGTCTATTAAAAGAAGTTTCTTAAGAGAAGTTCAGGAAGATGCAGTCAGTCTTAAACTCACCACGTGGAATTCAAAGAAGACATTTAAAGCAGTCTCACCAGGGTCTCAGCATTCCAACACTCCTCCATGAACCAGAAGAGGTCCATCACCAGACGCCCTCTTCAAATGAAGACCTCTCACTCACTGAATTCCCTCTTTTTAAAGGGGTCACCTATGCATCATTTCCAGTGCCTTCCCCTAGCTTGTGAGTCCAATCACAATAGATGCTTTCTCATAGAAAGCATAGGGGGTGGTCAATTGATTCTCATTTGTCACTCACTCTAGCACACGTGGGTTAGGACCTCCCAGAATTTGGAGGTGATCTCATCTTTGGTGATTAAATCTAAAGATGGGCAGTGTAGACTTAATCTAATTATCACAGCTGGAATCAAGAAGAAGAAATGTAGACTACTTGGGCAAATAACTTTTTCCAAGAGTTTTCTTATGAAAGTGAGAAAAGATAAAATCTCATAGCTTGAGGGGCTGACAAAGTCAAATCAAGAGAGTGTAGTGAATTGCCTGTGGGGCACTGGACTTGTAAATATGCAGTATTTGAAGCATAGAGTACTTTGGGTGTTATAAAATAAGGCACTGAGTACCAGGCCTGGAATGCCGGAAAAATAATTGGTAAAATTATTTAAACTTTATGAAGAAAGCATAAGGAACCAAACACAAGTCTGGGATTTGAAAAATATACTTTTATAATAAATGCTCTTGATGATGATGGAGTGGAAATGTGTAAGCTCAATGCAATATAAATTTCTAAATTTTCATGTTGCATTTGAGAGTTTAGTTGCAACTACCAGTTTACTTGAATCTTAGTAGCAAAGGAAACTAACTTCTAGACTAGCAATCTTTGTCTTTATAATTGTATGGGACAATGTGAATATTGAAAATTCTGTAAAACAATGCCCAGGAACTGATAATGCTTACAGAATAACATGTAAAAATATCTCTATCAGGTAAAGGCAGTAATCAACAAAAAGGCAAGAAGAATTCAAAAAAGATATTCATCAGTTTAGATACTTGAGCAATATTTCCCTGAATTCCTCAGAATCTAATTTAGTTACTGATGGAAGAAAGGCCTTAATAACAGGGAATGTGGGTTACATCAATGGGAACTAAAACTGATTTTTTTTAAAAGGGCTATTAGACATAAGATACAAAGGATCATTCACCTTCTCATTAACCTCTCAAAATGGGATCCATTCCAAGCCAGGCTTGAAAATGTTTTCTCTCTGAAAGCTACCATGCATTCTTACCAGTTAATTGTTATCCTTATCAAAGAATGACCCACATTAACATTTAGCTTGGGGTTATTAGCATATTTATTCAAAAAAGGGAAAAAATGACCAGCATTGTTCATTGCTGGTATCCTCTGGTATGAGGTGGGGTGTGTGTGTGTGTGTGTGTGTGTGTGTGTGTGTGTGAAGAAACTAAGGGGAAGGGGAGGTAGAATATGAAGGAGCAAAGCAGACTGAAATATTGAGCAAGTTACTGATTAATCCATAGATATCAAAATGCCTATCCAGTTCTCATTCTCATATAGGCAGAACCCTGATGTAATCTGAATGGCTTTCAGATAGGAGATGGTTTAGGGTCACTGTGCTTTCTTTTCTGGTGTAAACAATGTTAAACTAGTTAACATAGATATTGGATGAAGATAGAGGTCAAAGAATATAATCTCCTCATTTCAGTACATTGAGATTAATGAGACTGGCAAAACACTTTCTCTGATTCTTTCATGTGATGGCATTTTTCTGATGACATCATGCTAGGCATTCTAATATTGTGATATATGAATTACTTTGCAAAGGAATTGGAACTTGGGGTATGCTGAATGGTTTGGCAGAAATTCAAAGACTTTAGAGCAGAGGGAGTATGTGCCAACCCATGGGCAATGCAGTTTCTTTAGCTCTTGACCTGAAAATTACTTGCAAAGAGGTTTGTGTAACTAACCACCTAATGCCAAATCTTCTATGGGCCTTCAAGGTCCATTTAATTATTGCTTTGGGGGTTTCCAGTAAATAAGATTAGCAGGGAAAGTACTTTTAAAATAGCTTTTCTTAAAATAAAAAGAGAAATGCTTCTTTTGGTTCTGAAACTGACACTTTACCTTAAGGTTAGGAAAGGTTATAGAAACAACCTTGCATAACAGCTCACAACACTAATAGAAGTAATCACTTATTTTGTGAGATAGAGGGAATTTTTGGAGCTTAAAAAGTTGGCCGCAAATTCTAACTTCTCTGTAATTTTTCAATGTGATATTGAATTAAATGTACTAACCTTTGGTTAGGTCCCTTTCTTAGGTGAAAACTGAGGATAAAGTGGTCAATAAAGTGGTCAAAGCAGCCTCTCCCTCTCTCCACAATTCCTGACCCCATACTTATTATTCTTTAGTGGCACTTAAGTAGGAAAAAAGACATAAAGCATAATAAAATTGTTTCTAATGTATGTTAATTTGTTGAAAGCAGTATTATAGGAGAAAGAATAATGTAGTGATAGTGAGATACTGTGTTCTAATCTTGCTTCTTCCACAAGTGATAACCTTGTTCAAGTGATTTATCCTATTTGCATATCCATTTTCTAAAAGGTAAAATAAAGGAGAATTCAACAAGATAAAGAGGTAAGAAATGATTTGCCATTAACTTAGATACTGCTTAGCACATCAGAACAATAAAAAACAAATCAAATAATACATTCAAAAAGGAAAAATAATCACAAAAAAGGACATTGTTATAGGAAAAAATAATAACAAAATCATGTTACTTGCCTTTTGCCTATCATTTCCTTGTGCTTAGAACTCTTTGAAGCTTTGGCAATATCAGCCAGGTAGTTCTCCAAGTATATATTTAATATTGCTTTGGTTAGATATGTCTCCTCTCCTGACTCTAGTGAGTTGAAGGATTAGGAAATTCATCAGCAACAAGAAATGAAATGGGGAAAAATGCTCAACTATTGTGAAGCATGGAGAAACTAACAATGTAGGACTTTTTATGGTCTATAGAACTGTAATGGATGGATCAAGTGAGGATTTTTTTAAGAAAGTGGAAGACTATCATTAATTATTTAAGCAGAAAGAAAGTAGCCAGTGTATAGGAAGATAATGAAAATTAGTTAGAGTGGAAATAATAGAGAAGGCAGTATTCTGCAGGAGATAGAAAGAATAGCATCAAGAATACATGTACAGAAGTGGTTAACCTACACAAAGAGAGGGGATACATTTTCATGAGAGAGAGGGTTGAAAGAAGAAATATTTGCAGAAGGTTTCTGAATGAGGGTGAGGTAAGAAGGGGAGGAGGAAGAGGAAGGGAGAAAGGAAGTCTATGGGAAGCCAATAAGAGAATAGATAAAAATCTGAGACTCCTCTTTTAACCCCTTTTGTGATCCTTGTGATTTCTTGTTGAAAAGAATTATGGCCTTATTGAAAAGCTTTAAGTTCCTAATTAAGTTCCCAAACCTGAATTTAAAGGGTTAACACTGTTGACAGAGCAAGGAATGCTGCTGCCTGTTATAGCCAAGGCCAAGATACTCCCCAACTTGGCTTTTTGATAAGAAGCCAGTCAAAATTCATCCTTGGTCTTGGTCTATTCTGAAGTCAATGTTTTGTGTTTTGATGTGACATAATTTGTATCAGGGGGGTTCTTTTGTGTGAAATGAGTCTTGAAATATATATACATATATATGTATATATATAATAAATTCCATGCTCCTGGAGCCAGAGCTGGAAGATGAGGTAAAAGACAACTCCCTTGTTCCTTCCTTATTTCCTTATCAACTAAACTGTCCTTATCAGATTATCAGAGATCTCCACAGAAGTCCTTGGGTAAGAAGCCTCAATTTTTTCGAATCGAGGCAAATATGAGGCAAAGGCCTCAGCTCAGAATGTTTTTAGAAAGAGAACCACAGAAAGTTTGAAGAGTGTAGAAAAAAATCTTCATGCTTTTTTCCCTGTAGTTATTGGTTTAATGAATCAATTACAGAACTATAAAAGGATTGTATTGCTTCATTGAGGAGCTAGTTGAGATTATATAACATAACTTTGTAGTGGATCCAGTCAACCTGGTTTTATGGAAATTATCAAAGCTTAGATCTTGGAAATACATGACTGACCAATGGAGAAGGGATCAAAGAGTTTGACTGTAGAGGATAATGAAGAGTTGAATTTTTTTGTTAGAGGATGGACATGGGTAATGGAGGAAAGTAAAAGCAGTGGAGAGGTGATGTTAGAGAAAAGAACTGAAGGGTGGAGTGATCTGAGATCACAATGATAATTTGTTCTTTTTCTAACTTTTTAATTTCTTGTCAGATTCATCGGTTTGTTTTTTCTTTAATTTATTGATGTAAATATTCAGATATATAAAATTTCCCCTAAGTATAGCTTTGGCTGCATCTCATAAATTTTGGTATGCTGTCTCAGTATGTTTTTTCAGTATTGCATAATTATCTTAATGAAATTAGTGATTGTTTCTGTAATTCTATTTATTCTTTAGAGTTTGGTTATTTAATTTACAATGAATTTTGGATGTATCTTTCCTTTATTTAATATAATTTTAATTGCATATTGAGCTGAAAAAGAAGCACTTACTATTTCTTTTCTGCACTTGTTTGAGGTTTTTAAGCCCTAGTACATGGTCAATTAAGTGTAGGTTCCATGTACTGATAAAAATATATTCTTTTCTATTCCTATTTGGTTTTCTTGAGATTTCTGACAGATTTAACCTTTCCTGGAAATATTATTTGCTTCTTTAATTTCTTTCTTGTTTATTTTTTGTTAGATTTATCTAAATCTGAAAGGGACAAGTTGAGATCCCCAAATAGTATAGTTTTATTGTCTATTTTCTCTTGTAAGTCGTTTGACTTTAAAGTTTTGGATGCTACACCATTTGGTATATATATGTTTAGTATTGATATTGATATAACTCCATTGTCTATGCTATCTTTTAGCAAGACATAATTTACTTCTTTTTCTCTTTTAATTAGATCTATTTTGCTTTAGATTTATGAGAGATCATGATTGCTACTCCTGTCTTGTTTGTTTTTACTTTAGCTGAAGCATAATAGATATTTCCTTTACTTTTACTTTGTGTGTCTCTCTGCTTTAAATATATTTCTTATACACAGAATATTGTAGGATTCTGGTTTTTGAGCCATTCTGCTTTTTGGTTCCTTTTTATGGATTAGTTCATCTCATTCACATTTACTATTATGATAATTAACTTTGTATTTCCCTTTAGCTTATATTTGCCCTGTTTTCTTTCCTTTCTTTCTCTCTCCTTTCATTCTATTCCTCCTAATAAGTGATTTCTTCTGAGTACCATCTCTCTAAACCCATATTCCCTTTTATCAGCCCCATTTTTCTCTTCTCTTGGCCCTGTCCCTTTTTTATTCCCTATGGAATAAGATAGTTTTGCATATACAACTGAGTGTGATTATTATTCCCTCTTTGAGTCAAATTTGAAGAGTAAAGTCTAAATGTTGTTTGCCACACCCTCCCATCTTCCACTTCATTATAACTCTTTCACACTTCTTCTATCCGAGATAATTTAGTCCACTTATTATCTCCTCTCCCTCTTCTCCCATTGCTGTCCTTTTTCTCATCTCTTAATTTTGTCTATTTGGCTTACATTCCATTATAGTTAATTCAAACTCATATACTCTTTCTATGTATATGCCTTCTAGTTGCCTTAATATTGATAAAGTTCCTAAGAATTAGAAGTATTATCTTTCCTTCTAAGAATATGTACAATTCAGCCTTATTGAATCCCTTATAATTTTTCTTTCTTGTTTATCTTCTTATGCTTCTCTTGAATCATTTCTTTGAATGTCAAAGTTTTTTTTTTGTTTGTTTGTTTTTGTTTTTCTTGCAGTTCTGGTCTTCTCATTAAGAATGCTTGAAAGTTCTCAATTTCATTAAATATTCATTCCCTACCTGAAGAATTAAACTTATTTTTGTTTGGTATGTAATTCTTGGTTGTACTCCTATGTCTTTTGCCATCCAGAATATATCATATTCCAGGTTCTCTGATCACTTATTGTAGGAGCAGCTAAATCTTGTGTTACCCTGATTATGGCTCCATAATATTTGAATTTTTTCTTTTTGGCTGCTTTTAGTATTTTCTC
>NC_058133.1:122816580-122870934 GCF_016433145.1 Gracilinanus agilis
AATTCTATTTATTCTTTAGAGTTTGGTTATTTAATTTACAATGAATTTTGGATGTATCTTTCCTTTATTTAATATAATTTTAATTGCATATTGAGCTGAAAAAGAAGCACTTACTATTTCTTTTCTGCACTTGTTTGAGGTTTTTAAGCCCTAGTACATGGTCAATTAAGTGTAGGTTCCATGTACTGATAAAAATATATTCTTTTCTATTCCTATTTGGTTTTCTTGAGATTTCTGACAGATTTAACCTTTCCTGGAAATATTATTTGCTTCTTTAATTTCTTTCTTGTTTATTTTTTGTTAGATTTATCTAAATCTGAAAGGGACAAGTTGAGATCCCCAAATAGTATAGTTTTATTGTCTATTTTCTCTTGTAAGTCGTTTGACTTTAAAGTTTTGGATGCTACACCATTTGGTATACATATGTTTAGTATTGATATTGATATAACTCCATTGTCTATGCTATCTTTTAGCAAGACATAATTTACTTCTTTTTCTCTTTTAATTAGATCTATTTTGCTTTAGATTTATGAGAGATCATGATTGCTACTCCTGTCTTGTTTGTTTTTACTTTAGCTGAAGCATAATAGATATTTCCTTTACTTTTACTTTGTGTGTCTCTCTGCTTTAAATATATTTCTTATACACAGAATATTGTAGGATTCTGGTTTTTGAGCCATTCTGCTTTTTGGTTCCTTTTTATGGATTAGTTCATCTCATTCACATTTACTATTATGATAATTAACTTTGTATTTCCCTTTAGCTTATATTTGCCCTGTTTTCTTTCCTTTCTTTCTCTCTCCTTTCATTCTATTCCTCCTAATAAGTGATTTCTTCTGAGTACCATCTCTCTAAACCCATATTCCCTTTTATCAGCCCCATTTTTCTCTTCTCTTGGCCCTGTCCCTTTTTTATTCCCTATGGAATAAGATAGTTTTGCATATACAACTGAGTGTGATTATTATTCCCTCTTTGAGTCAAATTTGAAGAGTAAAGTCTAAATGTTGTTTGCCACACCCTCCCATCTTCCACTTCATTATAACTCTTTCACACTTCTTCTATCCGAGATAATTTAGTCCACTTATTATCTCCTCTCCCTCTTCTCCCATTGCTGTCCTTTTTCTCATCTCTTAATTTTGTCTATTTGGCTTACATTCCATTATAGTTAATTCAAACTCATATACTCTTTCTATGTATATGCCTTCTAGTTGCCTTAATATTGATAAAGTTCCTAAGAATTAGAAGTATTATCTTTCCTTCTAAGAATATGTACAATTCAGCCTTATTGAATCCCTTATAATTTTTCTTTCTTGTTTATCTTCTTATGCTTCTCTTGAATCATTTCTTTGAATGTCAAAGTTTTTTTGTTTGTTTGTTTGTTTTTGTTTTTCTTGCAGTTCTGGTCTTCTCATTAAGAATGCTTGAAAGTTCTCAATTTCATTAAATATTCATTCCCTACCTGAAGAATTAAACTTATTTTTGTTTGGTATGTAATTCTTGGTTGTACTCCTATGTCTTTTGCCATCCAGAATATATCATATTCCAGGTTCTCTGATCACTTATTGTAGGAGCAGCTAAATCTTGTGTTACCCTGATTATGGCTCCATAATATTTGAATTTTTTCTTTTTGGCTGCTTTTAGTATTTTCTCCTTAATCTGGGAGTTCTGGAATTTGGCTATAACATCACTGGGATTTTTCATTTGGAAGTCTCTTTCTGCAATTAAAGTGTGGATTCTTTTAATTTCTATTTCACCCTATGATTCTAGTGTATCAGAGCAAATTTCCCTGATAATACAATGTCCAGGTTCTTTTTTTGAAGATAGCTTTCAGGTAGTACAAAAATTCTTCAGTTATCTCTCTTTGATCTTTTTTTCCAGGTTGGTTGTTTTTCTGATAATACATTTCACATTTTCTTCTATTTTTTCTTCTTCTGATTTTGATTGTTTCTTGATGTCTCATGGAATTATTAGCTTCAATTTGCCCAATTCTATTGTTTTTAGCAATTATTTTCTTCAATGAACTCCTATATCTCCTTTTTCATTTGACCAGTATTACTTTTAAAGGAGTTGTTTTCTTCAGTGAATCTTTGTATATCTTTCCCCATTTTTTGTGCTTTCTTTATCAAGCTGTTTACAATTATTTCATTATTTTATTTTGCTCTAATTCTTTTTCTCAAAATTTCTTCTCTCTCATTTGATTGTTTTAAAGTCCTTTTTAAAAACTTCTTCCAGAAGTTCTTTTTGGGCAGGGGTCGGCAACCTTTTCAGCCGTGACAGCCATAATCAACACATTTTTAAAAATGTAATTTCATGAGAGCCGTACAGTGCACACAGTGCACGCTCCTATAACAGTGCAAACTCCTGTAACAGAGCCTGAAAAAAAATTGACTTTATGGATCCTGCAGAAAGAGCCATATATTGCCGACTCCTGTTTTTGGGCCTGACTCTAATTTACATTTTTCTCTAAGGTTTCACTTGAAGCCTTTCTGACATTGTTTGCATCTAGTTTTGGGTCTTGATCTTTCCTACTGCTGAAATAACTATATAACTAGATTCTTTTTGTTTGTTTGTTTTTGTCTTGATTTTGCTCATTTTTTTCAGTTTATTATGTAAATTTTCACTGTATATTAAAGTTAGATTCTTGTTTCTGGTTTGGAGAATTCACTATCCTAAGCTTCTTCTTTTGGGAATTGGGATTTTACTTAGCTTGTGGGAGCCCTGAGATCTAACTTCTAGCTTGAAATAGTGGGGAGACTTTACTTCAGCCTTGCACCAGAAGAGAGCCTCACTACTGGGTTGCCCTGGAGGTGTGGCCTCATTGGTAGCTTGTTCAGGGTTGAGACTTCTGCTGTGGAGGTCATTCATTGCTGCTGGCTTGTGCTGGAGATATGGTCTCTCTGGAACTTTGGGCAGGGGTCAGACTGGGGTGTGCCTATCCTGTCTCAGGGCTCTGTGGAGATGAGGCTATGATGCTTACTTGCACAGAAGGGCACCTTGACTCCTAGTTTGTCCCTCAACCAAAGCATCTCTGCTGGTTTATCCTGGGGATAGGGCATTGCTAGTACCCTGTGGAGTGGGGCTCTCACTGGTGGTCTACACTGGTAGTTAGGGTTCTGCTGCAGGTCAATGTCCTATTGACTAACCTCCCCTTTGATTGGCCTGCTATTGATGCTCTTTGGATTGAAGTTTCTCTGCTGTGGGGGTGGGCCTTCCTCATTCTCTTTGGGTGCTGGCTGCCCAGGCTTAGGCTGCTTGCTCCTGACTGAGATTTCCTCCCATCCTAGGGAGATAAACCTTTTCCTGCTGATCCTCTGAGCTCTTCTGGGTAGGAGAATAGCTTAACTGCTCCAAAATTGGGCAAAAGATTTGTTTTAAAGTGGTTTGGAAGGGAATTTGGGAAAAGATCCTGCAAATTCCCTACTTATTCTTTCTTCTTTGTACCAGAAGTATAAAAATATCATCTAATCAACTAGGTCTCAATCCATGTGGACTATCCCATCTAGTTTTCTACTGGGAAATCTATTCCTACCCAGTGTGGTTGTCCTACCACTTGCCCCGCTCACTCTTCCTTTCTCCCTGGGAGCAACAGATACCTTCCAGACTCAGATATGCAGAGACAAAGACCATCTTGACATAATTATTAATGCATTCAGGTCTGGTGCTCTACTCATATAGTAATTAGAAATTGAATAGATGAAAACTCTCCAAATCAGCTAAATCTAACTGGTTCTAGACTATGATTCAAAGATCATAAAGCTCCAGTGTGGTTGTTTATTGTCTCTCAGACAAAATACAAACTTTATTGCTTGGTATAGATAAGCCTTCACAATATGACTCCAAACTATCTATCCAGGATGATTATACACTACCTCCCTTTCATGAACTCTAGGCTTTTGTCAAATTATCTATTTTGTTCAACATAAGCATCACATATCTATTCCTGTTCCTCTATGTCTGTTCCTCTGCTTACAATGTCACTCATCCTTGGAATGACTTTTCTTTTAACCTATAATATGTTTTCTTCTATATATAAGTAGAGATTTTGTACCTTCAAACTATATTCCCCAGAATTCCTTTAGCATTTCCCAGAATTCCTTTTAATCTCTCCACCACGTTGCATGGCCATATTTTTGTTTATTAGTTCTGTAACTCCTCTCTCTTTTTTCTTTTCTCTCACGATCAGGGCTGGGTTAGCTAGCTTTTTTACTTTAGTTATTATTAATAACTGTATAAAATGTAATAATTGTTGTTTATTAATTTTAATCTTTATATTTTTGGCAACCAGAAGGGATATAATTCTAAAAGATTTATAAGCCTTTGAGAAAAGAATAGCCTAGATAAATTCTGCAAGTCACATGCCCTGCACTCTCCCAGACCAGCTGCCTGCCACTGCTTCCACTGCTGTTCCTGTTCTTGCCTCCTAGACTCACTGCTCCCACCATCCCCACATGTAATCCATCCAACCTGTAGCCTCCATTTGCCACTACCAGACCTGTTTCTGTAAGCCTGCCATTCCAAGCTGCTTTTTTCCCCACAGAGGTGACATATAAGTCCTTCCTCCCCACACGCTCCCCAATGTGGGCTTTCAAGACCATGCTAGCCACTTTTCAGCAGGGGAACCCAACTTGCAGAAAAAAAAAATAAACATGCCCCACCCTCTTTCTAGTTTTCAAGCAGATTTTTTTAAAGCTGACTCTAGGCTCCTGGTTAAGACAGTAGCTACTAAAGGTTTTTTTTGTTTGTTTTTTGTTTTTGTTTTTTCCCACAGAGAGGGAAGATAACCCAAATCAGTGGATTTGAGATTTTTTTTTCCCCTCCTGACTCAAAACACCAAGAGAAGCCAATCCTTCATATTCAAATACCCTATTGTTCTCCCTCACAGTTTTGCCCTTAGGGATGAGTGGACAGGAGAATAGTTCTTAAAAGCCCTTTAGCA
The DNA here is from genome assembly GCF_016433145.1 of Gracilinanus agilis. Taxonomy (NCBI): domain Eukaryota; kingdom Metazoa; phylum Chordata; class Mammalia; order Didelphimorphia; family Didelphidae; genus Gracilinanus; species Gracilinanus agilis. The sequence continues at coordinate 122,821,517 of NC_058133.1, forward strand.
AAAACCTGAAAAAGGTCTGTACCTTCTGGTCAAGGTCTTTTGTTTACCCTGTAAATAAAATTCATTCAGATTTTATTTAAGGAGTAAATATGTTACAAAGCATGGCTCAGTTTCCTGCCCTTCTCCACCAGCTTCAGTTTTCAGAGAGTCTTAGGCATTCATGCAACTTATAGCTATAGGATGCCTTTTCTTACTTCTGATCCTGGGGTGTTTTGTACTGATTGGATACTTTGCATTTGAGAGCTTGACTAATCTTAAAATAAAGATGGGAGGTTCATCTCACACCCCCTCACTATTTTAGCCTGCCCAGCCTCTGCAACATACCCACTAGGGAATTTGTCCACACTATGCCCAGTGCATGTATGGGGATACCCAAAGGAGTGACAAAAGAAATGAAAATGAATGATAAACACTGGGAAAGGGGAAAGGGCTGACACAGTGTGATACTGATTGTAAGCTATATATTTTTTACTTTTAAAACATTTTTATTATTATTTTTCCTTGACTGTACAATACAGTGAATTTTATTATTTTTTCTCTCATTTTTTTTTTGTATTTGAAGCACATGTTACCAGTATTATTAAGGTTTTTTGATTTTGCACTAGGATAATTCAAAATTACATTAACCCTAAAGTCAATGCATACCCAAAGTCAATAGACTATAAAAATAATGCCATTGATTGTTTTAAAAAATTATGGGACTTTGCTTAATGATTCTGTCTGATTTCAGGAGAAGGGAATACAAAAAGAGCCTTTGCACTGTGTCAAAGAAGCACAAAGCTAACCTGCATAGTGCCAATTGAGCACAAGGTCAAAGAGACCAAATCAGTGGGGTTGATGAAATTTTGAGCCAAGACAAGAGGACCTGAACTTGTTTGGGGTTCTAGGTTGCAGCTGTTTGACATGTCAGAGGCAGGACTTTCCTGAGCCCTAACAAGAACCTCACTTTGGCTGCCTTCCTGGCTCCAGTATCCCTTAGAGAAAGAGTAAAATTAAACCAGAAAAATACTATTTCAAAATTGCTGCTGAAATTTAATGCCTTTTCTGTCTTTCAGAGTGTGGCAAACTTTCTGTAGTCCTGGTACTGATTGGGTAAGTGCATAATTACATAAATCACTTTAATTGGGCCCCAATTCAAGGACTGTTATAGGTTTATTTTACCTTTACATAAGTTTTTTTAGACATAAAACTTTGACATTATATATTTCATATAGAAGTTATTTTTTGTCTTTTATTTAGATTAAAAAAATTTTTTTGATCTTTTTTTGCCAATTGATTCATAATCTCATAACTCAGACATACATCCCTGAGTGATCTCTGTGTTTGTTATTATTATCCTCAGGGGGGTACTATGTTATTGTTGTGAACTTGTATTTGAATTTGAGCCTAATTTAGAAGACTTTCAGTTGTGGTGAATTTGAACTATAGGAGGTTGAATGCATTTGTTTTAAATGTATACTCTTATACCAAAGGAGACTGCTCCAAAATTGGCTTTTTGTCAACCTTACACTCATTTGTTTTTCTCTCTTTTCCTTTTATTCACAAATTAATGCAATTTATAAGTTGGTTAGGTTTCCATGATTCCTTTGGGGAGACTGGTCTCCCAAAGGATCACAGGGAGGAATGTATAAGTGAAGATTTTGTACCTTTGAACTAAGTTCCCCATAATTCCTTTAGTATTACTATATTAGTAATATAGTATATCCTAATTATTAATATAGTATATCCTTTAGTATTTCCCAGAATTCCTTTTTATCTCCACCATGTTGCATGGTCATGTTTTTGTTTATAACTTCTATAACTCCTCTCTCTCTTTTCTCTCTCATGACCAGGGATGAATTAGCTAGCTTTTTTATTTTAATTACTATTAATAAACTTTATAAAATATAATACTTAATTGTATATTAATTTTAATCTTAACATCTAGTACTAATAAAGAAATGAAATTTCAAGCCTCAGATATATTAATTAAAATTCTTCTCTGACTCCATCTTTACCTCTAATTCTGGCAATAATTAAACCCCAATTCAAGTTCATGTCCTAGGCCTGTCTTGATTTCCCCCAATCTCAATTATTTTGTATTTATCATTGTATATTTTATATTGATTTATCTGTGAACATATTTCTTCCAATCATTAAAAAACAAAATCCTTCAGGTAATTTTACCTTTATATACCCAGCACTTAAGATAGTGTTGAAACACAGCAGGTGCTTAATGAATTCTTTCTTGACTGATAGGGACAAGATCTGAGAGGGTTGGCCCTAGAGAGGAAAACTGATTCAAGCCCTGTTTCTGGAGTGTTAATTCTCAGGAGATATGAGGCACTTTATCCTATGGGAGAGGAATGTTAACAGATGTGTTATAATTTTATTTTATTATTTTAGGGATTAGACAATTCAGAAGTACATTTTCTCTAAGAAAGGTTCATATTTTTTAAGACCACCTCCTCTTCCAAAGGAAGAGATAAGCCTCTAAATGTTCCCTTTCAAAAGGTATACAGATAGGGCTAGAGAGGACTTAGCCCTAGAGGACATTTTGACTTTAAGATGAATGGGGTAGGGGGGGGGGATGAATAGAGAATAAGGAATGAACAAGGGACAGGACTAAATCCTCTGACTTTAGGATACAGAAATGCAACTTCCTAAGTGACCCCATTGCCTCTTCCATAAGTGAATATTTCTAGAAATGATGTTCGTCAAATAAAACTTTTAAAAAAAGGGGAGAAATGAGAGAGAAATGACTTGTAATTATATCAACAGGTATGCTAATGTAGTAAAAAAAGATTTTTGGTAGTTCGATAGGTATGGCACTAAATAAGTAAATTAATTTGGGTACAATGGTCATTTTTATTATGTTAGTTCATCCTACCCATGAGCACTCAATGTTTTTCCAATTGTTTAGATCTAGTTTTACTATTTTGGAAAGTGTTTTGTAGTTATGTTAGTATAATTCCTATATTTGTTTTGGTAGATAGATTCCTAAGTATTTTATTTTGTCTAGGGTAATTTTAAATGGTGTTTCTCTTTCTACCTCTTGCTACTGTGATGTGTTGGAAATACATAGAAATGCTGATGGTTTGTGTGCATTTATTTTGGATCTTACAACTTTGCTAAAGTTGTTGATTATTTCTACAAGCTTCTTAGTTTATTCTCTAGGATTTTTTAAGTAGACCATCAAATCATCTGCAAAAAGTGATAGCTTAGTCTCCTCCTTGCCTATTTTAATACCTTCAATTTCTTTTTCTTCTCTAATTGCTACTGCTAGTGTTTCTAGTACAATGTTAAATAAAAGGTGATAATGGACATCCTTGTTTCACACCTGATCTTATTGGAAAGGCTTCTAATTTATCCCCATTGCATAAGATGCTTGTTGATGCCATACCATTGCTGGGATTGTACCCTAAAGAGATCATAGATAAACAGACTTGTGCAAAAATATTTATAGCTGTGCTCTTTGTGATAGCAAAAAACTGGAAAGCAAGGGTATGCCCTTCATTTGGGGAATGGCTGAACAAATTGTGGTATATGTTGGTGATGGAATACTATTGTGCTCAAAGGAATAATAAACTGGAGGAATTCCATGTGAACTGGAAAGACCTCCAGGAATTGATGCAAAATGAAAAGAGCAGAGCCAGAAGAACATCATACACAGAGACTGATATATTGTGGTAAAATAGAATGTAATGGACATCTGTACTAGCAGCAATGCAATGACCCAAGACAATTCTGAGGGATTTATGGAAAGGAATACTACCCACATTCAGAGAAAGAACTACAGGAGTAGAAACACAGAAGAAAAACAACTGCTTGGACACTTGGGTTGATGAGAGCGTGATTGGGGATGTAGACCTGAAAAGACCACAGCCATGTAACTATCAATAATGTGTAAATAAGTCTTGACTGATCACACATATTAAAACCAGTGGAAATGTGAATTAGCTACAGCGGAGGGGGGCGGGGGGTTGAGGGGGTGAAGGGGAAAGTAAAAACATGACTTATGTAACCATGGAAAATTTTTCTAAACATAAAAAATTATTAAAAAAAAACAGGTATGCTGAATTAAATGAGAAAAGAAATCTTTTCTTTTTAACACTGAGTTCCACAAAGACCAAAAATGGAAAAATATGGTGGGAACCAGAACAAATTTTAATTTGGAAATATTAAATAAAAAATAAAATTAAAATAGAACACATAAAATATCAATATGTGTTTTTCAATTTGATATATGGCCCATAGGGATCCTTATGTGCATTTTTGTTGTTTAATCATTTCAATCATGTTCTACTCTCCATAATTTGAATAAATTTTCTCAGCAAAGATGCTGGAATGGTTTGTCATTTCCTTATTAAGCTCATTTTATATATGAGGAAACAACATTAATTGACTTGCCTGGGGTCACATGTAATAAGTACCTGAGGCCAGACTTGAACTCAGAAAGATAAGTTTTCTTGACTTGGGGCTCAGTGGCTCCCATTTCTATTTGAGTTTGACAAAAACTAAAACAGGATGTTCAGATGTATCCTGGAAGGTATTACTTCATTTTATGTTCATAACAACTTTGGAATGTAAACACAATTATTATCCCCATTTTAAAGCAAAAAAAAAACTCAGGCAGAAATTCAGTGTCAGTAAAACTTTCAAGCTAAGAGAATGATGGACATACATTGTGTAGCTTACACTTATTTGAGCTGAGAAATCTAAATAAGAGAGAATAACAATAGTAGAAATGCAAAGAAATTGCCAGTGAACAGAAAAAATGGGAGCAGAGTTTATGGGAGGAAACCACAATTATATCAGTAAAAGGGAAACTAGCAGAAGATATTTAAAAGTGGAAGGAAAATTAAAAAAAAATTAAGGGAAGAAAATACAACCTTAGTAGTAACTTCCCTAAATCTGAATGGATTAAACTCTGAATTTTAAAGTGATTAAATCAGTTAAATGAAAGTGAATGGAAAAATGAATAAGGATAAAATCTAGTCACAGACATATGCAGAGTAAAAACAAGAGGCTACTACAAAATCGAACATGCTTCAAAAGATTACAAGAAGAGCAAGAATTTTAATAGTTACTAAAAATAAATCATCATTAAAATAATATCAAAAGAGAAAAAACAGCTATGTTATGATTGATTAAAGGTATTAAAAATAATATCATTACATATCTATGTGTATATATAAATATATATACACATATACACAATGATATAGTGTCTGAAACTATTGAGGAAAAAGGTTGAGAATTAATTACAAAAGGACATGGCTGGCAACATAATGATTCTGGAAGACTTTAATATTCCTCTTCCCAAGCAAGGTAAATCCAATAAAAATATGAACAAAAAGGAAAATAGAGAAGGAAATATTTTGCTGGAACAATTAGACTTAAAGTTGTATAGAAATTTCTATACTAAAATATTAAAGAATATAAATGTGTCTTAACTTTAATGGTAACTTTACTTTTATCATATGCAAGAAAATAAAGAGATAGAAGTAAAATTTAAATATCATCAATTAAATCAAGTAGAGAACAAAGTTTCATTTCTTTTTGACCCTAATAGTCTTCAGTCTATATCATCTGATTTAGTAGTAACTCCTTACTGTCTATATATATTCCTTCTGTCTTAATAATAACAAAATCCATAGAAATTATAAGTATAATCTTCTGATCTAGGAATATAGTTTCACCCTATTGAATCCCTTCTGATTTCTCTTTTCTGTTCTTTTTATGCTTCTGTTGAGTCTTGTATTTGATAGTCAAATTTTCTATTCAACTCTGGTCTTTTCATTAAGAATACTTGAAAATCCTCCATTTCATTGGATATCTGTTTTTTCTCCCTTGAAGGATTATGTTCAGTTTTCCCGAGTAGATGTTTCTTGGCTATAATTCTAGCTCCTTTGCCCTGTGGAATATTATATTCTAAGTCCTCTGATCCTTTTAATATAAAAGCTGCTAAATCTTCGGTTATCATGAGTATGGACCCATGATACTTCTTTATAACTTCTTACAATACTTTCTCATTGACTTGAGAGTTTGTATTAACATTCCTGGGAGTTTTCCTTTTTGGATCTCTCTCTGGAGAAGATTATTCCAATTTCTATTTTACTCTCTGGTTCTAGAATATCAGAGCAATTTGATAAATTCTTGATATTTGATTTGAATGTGATAATTTCTTGAATGATAATGTCTATGCATTTTTTATCATGACTTTCAGGTAGTTCAATAAATCTTAAATAATCTCTCTATAATCTTTATTACAGGACAGTTATTTTTCTGATGAGATATTTCACATTTTCCTTTATTTTTTCATTTTTTGATTTAGTTTTATTATTTCTTGATGTCTCACTGAGTCATTATATTCCACTTGCCTAATTATAATCTTTATGTATATATTTTCTTCAGTGAGTTTTTGTACCTCCTTGCCTATTTGGCCAATTCTACTTTTTAACCATTTCTTTTATTTCAGTGAATTTTTGTACATTTTTTCCCACTTGGACAATTCTGATTTTCAAGGAGTTCTTCTTATCAATGGATTTTTGTGCCTTTTTTCTTTTACCATTTGACCTATTCTGTTTTTAAGATATTATTTTATCAGTATTTTTGTGCCTCATTTTCCAAGCTGTCAATTTATTATTTTTTTTAAACCCTTAACTTCTGTGTATTGGCTCCTTGGTGGAAGAGTGGTAAGGGTGGGTAATGGGGGTCAAGAGACTTGCCCAGGTCATAGCTGGGAAGTGTCTGAGGCCGGATTTGAACCTAGAACCTCCCGTCTCTAGGCCTGGCTCTCAATCCATTGAGCTACCCAGCTGTCCCTGTCAATTTATTCTTCATGATTTTCTTGCTTCACTAGTTTATTTTCCCAAATTTTCATCTACTTCTCTTATTTGATTTTTAAAATCCTTTTTTGATCTCTTCTAGGAATTCTTTTGGGGCCTGACACCAATTCACATTTTTCTTTTAAACTTTGGATATGACAGTTTTGGTTGAGTTATTTTCTTCTGAGTTTGTATTTTCATATATTTGTTTGCTCATTTTCCCAGACTTGCTCTTGACTTTTAAATGAAAAAAAAACACAGCACTTTTAAAGTTTGTTTCTATTCCTGTGGTGGTAAGGGGTGGGACACTGTTCCAAGTTTCAGGTTTTTTATGCAGCTGCTTTCAGAGCTAATTCTGAGCAACTATTAGTTTTCAGATCCTCCAAGGTGGTTTGATCTAAGGAGATATATATTTATTAATCTCCTGCCCTATACTATGATGAACCATAAGCATTTTTCCTGCCCTATAATAGTGACCAGGGTTCTAGATCCCATAAGGTCACAAGCCCACATTCTTGGCAATGCACCCAGGGCTATGATCTGCATCTGCAATGCAACAGAACCCTGCATCAAGTGTCTGCAAAGGGACCCCTGTTATCACCTTCTAACCAACTGTCTGATTCCTTTAATGTCTGGGTACTGAGCTACAGAAGTCTTGTGACTGATTCAGCCAGGACCTGCATCTATGCTGGTTTGCTAAGAGGGCCTTCTCTGGCATGCTGTCTGTCCTCTTTGGGCAATAGATCTTTCCTGCTGATGTCCTAAGTTGTCTTAGATTGGAAAATTGTTTTACCTCACCTTTATGTGAGTGCTGTTGTTCCAGAATTTGTTTTGAGGAATTCATTTAAAGTTGTTTGGAGGAGACATTTGGTAGAGATCAGGTAGGTCCATGCCTTTTTTCCAACCATTTTGGCCCTGATCCCTCAGGATTCTCTACTTTCAAGAAGCTAAAATAATATTTTATTCTTTAAACTTTGATTTTGTTCCAGTTGAATGTTTGTAAAAGAAATTCAAGGTAAATACAGTTGCACTATTAATAATCATGGTTATGTCTACGTTATACATCAGTGAAACTCATTAATATGGTTTATGGATCAAAAATTCTATCATACAAATAGTTATATACAAACTGGTTGTATATAAATAGTTTTTTACAAACTAACTTGAATAATTTTAACCATGATTTTTAACAACTGACTGAGTTGGTCAGATCTTTTGGCATCATGTTTGGGATATAGATTATATTAATTAGGGTTTAGAAAAAATGTTTATAATGAGTTGAGCATTAATGGTGGTTCTAATACTTTTTTGGCAATATGATGTTGGGAAAGCCATTTCCCTCATCTAATGCTGTTTTCTTATCTGTAGAATAAGGATAATATTGAAACATCTAGTTTTAAAGTGTAGTTTTTAGGCTCAAAAGTGGCTAAATACTTAGAGTGCTTTATAAACTTGCAACCTCTTTATAAATAGTAGCTACCATTATATCAACTCTAATTGTAATTCAGTGCAAATATTTAGGACCCTTCCTAAAGTGTCTTAAAAATTTATCAAATATCCTTCTCCCCAAGTATTTTTTAGTCTAATCAGTCTTGTATCAGATAGAAAACATGCAGGAAAAAAATCAATATTTTCTATGACTCTGCCAGGGCAAATAATGTTACTTACATTGACAGCAAGGGAGGGGATATTTGCAAAGTCTGGAAGAGACTTTTCCTAAATCAACATGCGAACATATTAACACTGTTTAGGAATGTATTCTCGAGTACTATCACTGAACATTTTCTGTATGGTTATGGTTTATGATTTATAAACACATCTAGAAGATCGTGCTTTTCCTTCAACAAAAGAGAGGAGGGCAGGGGCAGTAGTGGGTTAGGCAGATGATCAATGACCAATAACTGAAAAGAAAAACTTCACAAGAATTTATTTTACTATTTCCCCACTGCTCCAGACTGCACTCTTAAAAAAAACTTTCAGTATTCTACAATTGCCTAAAACTATAAGATGTTAAGGTGATAAACAGAATTGGTAAAGGGTATACACTGACCCTGACATTCCCTATATCAATGAAATCACAGGTTTAGCCCCTATCTTTATTATTATTAGTAGTAGTAGTAGTACTGACATCCTTAAAAGTACATGGAATAACTAATTCTCTTTCTATGTCCATGACCTTGGCAGTAGCAGGAAGAGGGAACAAGTTCATAATTCTTCCCTCTACTTCAATATAATATATGTTGCCACAGAATTGGAGAGAACAAATTCAGTGATTATCAGTGAAATGAGATGAAGAAACAATGGTTGGCACTTCATTGTGTCTTAGCAGCAAGGCTTTTTTCTCCAGAGCAATTGGTTGAGTCAATAATATAGTCATATTTCATTGTATTATTCAACCGAAGTGAGAAATACTTATTGCCCAAATTATGATGTGCAGTTGGATGGGCAGTCTCAAATGAGTCAGTCAACTTATATATTGTAGATAGGCACTGAAAATCAATAATGAGATAGACCTAGAATTTAATAAGAGGCAAAGTACAGTATGGGTTACATCTGGAAAATTGAGTAGTAGCTTTAGTGATTCTAAATTTCTTCCTGACAGAAACAAAAGAATCCATTTTTTAAACACTAATATTCTCTAAAAATGCTATATGTCACTAAATCATATGCAACCAATCACCTCAAAATCAAAATTTAAGGTGAACCAATGAATTATGGAAAGATGAACTGTTAGTATATACAGAATGCAAAAAATTAACAGTGAAAAGTGCAATAAAATATAATCAAGGACATATTCAGTTGGAGAAACTATATATGAAACAAAAGCCAGGAATAACAGATAGACAATCTGAATGCTACTCCAGTATACACAATTTCTAAGTGACCTAAAGGAGGACCTCCCGAATGTTGGCTAAATCCTCTGGGAGGCTTTCCAGGAAGACATGAGCAAGAATTATACAGGATGAGAAGGCATTGAGTCATTGCAACCTTATTTAGTGAGAAAAAGAAGTGTTTATACTGATGAGATAGCAGATCCTTCAAAGTATCTGAGTATTTAAAGCATATACAGTTACATTATGTATATATCCAGGTTTCTTATTTCTCATTTTCAAAGTCTTTCACACATTGCACTAAAGCAAGAGAAGGAATTAAAATGAAGGAGACAGGTTACATGTTATTGGATCTGGTTTGATGTGGAGTCATTTAAAACAATTAGCTAAAATTGATTGGGGGAGGTTTCCAATGGTTTCATGGAATTTATGGATCCATTTGCTTTTTCTGTCCCACAGTGCAAAAGATAATTGACTAATTAAAAAAATGTTTTCTCACCTGGGAGGACTCTGGTATAATACCCAGAGCAGCACTGATGTTTCTGTTGGATCTCATGCATGCGACCACCACAACAAATTCTGGATGAATTAGGACCAAATGGGATATAATTATCCTCACAGCAAACATATCCATGTTTGAGGTCATAAAGAATTCCATTGCAACAAATCTGAAAGTGTTTTTAAAAATAGGGAATATCAGCTAAACATATTTGTATTGTCCCATAAAACCACAAGCCATTTTCCCATATGCCCTTGATCAGAGGGCACTTGACCAAGTGAAAACCAGAGACAGAATGATGCAACTTTGTTAAAATTGAGCACTCTCCAACATGATTAGGATTCAATAAATGACATCTGATAGCATACAGATTTTCTATTAGCCTTCAACTATGCTGCCCTAATAAAATACTCTATAAATATGAATCATCTTTTGAATGTTTGTGTCTTCCTATGTAGAGTTGATTTAGATATGTAGATGAATGGTTTCCTTTAATATTTTTAATAAAACTTTAATGGTTAGACATTTAACATTAAACTCTCTGGAACTGTGGAAATAATATTTCATTTTAATGTTTAGGTTTCTTTGTTTCATTTTAAAATAAAAATGAATATTGTTCTTCTTATAACCTTATTCATAATCACAATATTCAGACAATGTGATCTCAACATAGAAAAACTTCTATAAATTTGAGTATACAGAGCACAGGTCACCAATTTTTTAAAAAAGAAAATTTACATGGAAATGAATTTTGAAAAGCTCTTTTAACTCTGGATTTTCTTTAGGTACTGGGAAAGAAATTATATGCTTGAATAATCAAATAATTATTTGCATACTTACTTGTGGACAGAAAGAATAACATACTGTATACATAACAAATCATGCTGAACACTCACAGAAAGTTACCTCAGAATCTCTTCTCTGTATGGCTTACTTTAATTAGAATGTACACTTCCTGTGGCTAGATGAAAAATTCATTCGGGAGAAAAGCACTTGTTTTTAAGAGGTGTTATCCATTTCCCTCCTTTTGTATGTTGCCTACTTTATTTTACAACCCTTGAGCCCCAATAAAGCTCATCACAGAAGCAGAGAAATATGGAATCTCTTTATAGCACTTTAAAGGGAATGCTAGTTTGCATGTATTTAATTTACTCATCAAATACCAACAATACAAATATAAATTATTCAATTAAAAATCCAAAACTATGTCTATGGAAGAGGCAAATAATTAGAAATAAGTGGAAAACACACCCAAACACAAACACAAGGTATGAGAGTTGGAAGAAACTCACTAGCTTCTAGGTCAATATAAAAAGAAATATAACATATCTAACAAAGGCTCATCCAGTCTTTGCTTGAAGACCATGCAACAAGAATTATGTTTGTGTCTTTCAGTGATGATTTAAATTAATTCAGGGATTCTTCCCTTTAGCAACATCTTTCTTTTTGCCTATTAAAATTGGAAATATCAGTTTTATAGCTCATAAATATGAAGTTTATTCAGAAGCTCAAAAATTCATTTCCTTTTGTTTCTATTTACCCTCCTCCAAGTCAGTATTTGTAATTCCAATGAGTTTGAGAACTCCTGGCAGGGGAAATTTCCCCCCAAAAGAGGCAATTTGTCTCTTATGTTTCGGCCCTAAAGAGTCATCAAGTTGTTAAAATGTTATTTGATTTGACCAGGATCAAGAAGAGCATGTGAGCTAAAGGCAGGAATTGAGTACAGATCTTCTTAACTTTAAGGCTAACCCTTAAGAAACCCTTGGAAACCTCCCCCAATCAATTTTAGCTAATTGTTTTAAATGACTCCACATCAAACCACTGAAATATATCTGCTAAAATGCTTCTCTTTTGTGAACACTACTATACTACATATATGGACAGGAGCAGCTCATTGTTTTTTTTTTTTAAAGACCCAACTTAATCTAATCAAAATTCATTTAAAATTAGTCCTGAGACATTTGTTTGTCTCAGTTTGATGTCCAATAGAATTGTTATTTGTCTGCAAGAATCATATAAGTAAAACTTCAATCTTAGGATTATTGTTTTAGAATTAGAAAGGAAGACACCAACGCCAACTCCCTTAATTTACAGGAGAGGAACTGATATCTACCAAGAGCTTAATGTCTTGTTCATGGATGCAGAAGTAGTAAGTGGCAAACTTGGGATTTGAAGCAGGTCACTTAACTCCAAATCTAGAACTTTTTCAACCACACCACCACATTGTTCTTTAACCTTCCCTATTTTAGTTTGCTCCAAAGCTTGCCATTTAATCATATGTCTAATGATTCTGAGACATCGGAGGGATAGTCTGCCATCACTCTTTCAGTAGCATCAACCAAATGTTCTATTTCTTTTAATAACATACATAACATACCACTCTTTAAATAATTTTTGAAATTATTATTATGCACAATAGTTCCATCATTTGCAAATTGTTGTAAATTATGAAATGCACTTTTTTGGCAGCATTGTTAGGATCATCACAGGCTATTGGCATTGGTAATAAGCCCAAAGAATTTGCAATAACAACCTATAATATCAAATGTAATCAGGTAATATTAGGACTGTAATAATAAGCAGATAAAAAAAAACAAAGATAAATGACTGGCTTTCTCCTTTTTCTAATTCCAGGAATGAGGTTGCATATAATGATAATGATAGCTAAGGTTTATATAGTATTTATTATGTGCCAGGTACTATGCTAAGTGCTTAACAATTATTAGCCTAATTGATCCTTACAACAATCCCAGGAGATAGGAGATATTATTCTCACCATTTTACAGAGAAGGAAACTGAAGCAAACAGAGATTAAGTGATTTGTCCAGGGTCACACAGAAGCCAAGTATCTGAGACCAGAGTTGAACCTAATAAGTTTTCCTTATTTCAGGCTCTGTGTTCTATCCACCATATTACCTAGCTCCCTCATAATAGGGTGAAGGAATGTGAGGAGTTCTCAGAGCCCTGTTTTCTGCATCACCAAGCATGGGATTTGGATATTTTCTTCATTTTAATTTCATTGAGGTGAGTGGTACAAAACCTAAACAGTGAGAATTTTACTGTGTAATTTGATGACAATGCCACGGAAAATTTTGGGGGTTTGCTGAAAAACACTCTTATCCAAAAGAAAGATAACAAAGAATGAGGTGGATTTGGGAAAGCAAATACGATGAGAAAGCTCTATGTGGGCGCCTAAAAGAAGAAAATTTCTACCTTTAAAATTGAATTTCAAAGTTGCATTTCTAAGATAATTGAACTGGAATTTTCCATCATTGGGGAGAAGGGTATTGGTTTGCTCTCTGAAAACAAATATACTAGTTATTTTTTCCAAAGGTAGCACTTCCACTGAACTTCATAATGAACTTGGTCCATTTTGAAGAATCTAAGTTTAAATAGTCAGTTGTAATGTTTTCTTTTCAAGAATATTAGACAGTATTTATGTACATGAGTCTCAAAAGGGTAATTTAGCTTGTTTCCTTTCCTTATCACTGTATTATACCTATAACTCTTCCCCATAAATGATGGGCTATATAAATTTTAGTTGTGGTGAGATAGGCAATATTCCATTTTCTGTCCTTAATTTTTTAAAATGGATACAGTTGTAATTATGTCCTGTCAAGTAAATTATTTAATTTATAAAAATTGCAATAAAATTCCTATTCACATAGCATTAAGGATTCTGTTTTACTTTATATATTCTTTAATTTGTCCCTAAGAAACTTTACTTATTACATTAGCTACTAAGTGTATTTTTTAATTTTATTTTTTCCAGATTATGTTAGCATAATTTTAAATTTTTTTCTGGCATTTTGAATTCCATGTTCTTTTCTATCCTTCCTCCCAAAGAAAGTAGGCAATATGATATAGTTTATTAATAAATTATAATGTAATACATATTTTCATGTTCATCATGTTCTGAAACAAGATACATATTGCTTGCACTAGAGAAAAATTCATGGAAGAAATAAGTTTAAGAATGGTAAGTTTCATTCTGCATTTAGATTCCATCTGTTCTTCTATGTGAAAGAATTCCATTTTTTATCATGAGTGCCTTGCATTTGTCCTGGATCATTGACTTGTTTATAATAGTTAAGTCATTCATGTTTGACAATCATGCACTTTTGTTGTTACTGTGTACAATGTTCTTGTTCTGCTCATTTCACTTTGCTTCATTTCATTTAAGTCTTTCCATGTTCTTTTGTGACCATCTTGCATGTCATTTCTTATGGCACAATAGTATTCCATTAAAACTTATATCACAGCTTGTTCAGCCATTCCCTAACTGATGGAGATCCCTTAAGTTTCCATTTCTCTGACAATACAAAAGACTAAAAGAGTTTCTATAAAAATTTTTGTTCAAGAAGTTTATTTTCCCCTATCTTTAATCTCTTTGGGATACAGACTAATATTGGTGTTGCCGAGCCAAAGGGTATTCACAGTTTAATGTCTCTTTGGGCACGTTTCCAAATTGCTTTCCAGAACAGTTGTATCAGTTCCCAGCTCTACCAGCAGTGTATTAGTATCCCAATTCTCCAACATCTCTGGCAACATTTATCATTTTTTTTTTGGCATGTTAGCTAGTATGGTTATTGTGTGTTGAATGCCTAATCTAAATCTATTTAATTAGTCCTTTACTCTATTTCTTAGTACTAGGCTGTTCTAATGATTGCTGCTTGATAATATAGTTTTAGCTCTAATATAGCTAAGCAACCTCTCTTCATATTTTTTTAAAGAATTTCCTTGATATTCTAGGTCTTTTGTTCTTCCAGGAAATTTTTGTCATTAATTTTTCTAGACTTATGAAATAAATTATGGATAGTTTGATTGGTATGGCACTGAATAACCATATTAATTTAGGAAGAATTATCATTTTCATTATATTGTCTCATCCTACCCATGAGCAATTAATGTTTTTCCAGTTGTTTAGATCTGACTTTATTTGTGTGAAAAGAGTTTTGTAGTCATGATCATATAGTTCCTAGGTTATCTTGGTAGGTAGACTCCCAGGTATTTTATATTATCTCCAGTTATCTTAAGAAATTTTTCTTTCTATATCTTGCTTTTAGATTTTTTTGGTGGTATAGAGAAATGCTAATGATTTATGTGGGTTTATTTTATATCCTGCAACTTTGGTAAAGTTGTTAATTGTTTCAATTAGTTATTTTTGACCGATTTTCTAGGTATACCATCACATCATCTGCAAAGAGCAGTAGCTTTATTTCCTCACTGCCTATTCTAATTCCATCAGTTTCTTCTTCTCTTATTGCTATAGTAGTAGTGATAATGGACATTTTGTTTCACCTCTAATCTCATTGGGAAGGTATTAGCTTATCCCCATTATAGATAATGTTGGCTGATGGTCTTAGGTAGATGCTATTTATCATTGTGAGGAGTGTTCTATTTATTCCAATGTTCTTTAGTGCTTTTAATCAGAATGGGTGTTGTATTCATTCAAAGTTTTTTTCTGTATCTAGTGAAATAATTATATGGTTCCTGTTCATTTGTTATTGATATGGTAAATTATGCTGATAGTTTTCCTGATATAGTTCCACCTAGACATAGTGTAGAATCTTTGTGATATATTGCAATAATGTCCTTGTTTGTATTTTGTTTAAGTTATTTGTGTCAACTCAGAGATATTGGTCTATAATTTTCTTTCTCTGCTTTTGTTCTTCCTGGTTTAGGTGTCAATATAATATTTGTGTTACAAAGGGAATTTGGTATAGTTCCTTCCTCAGCTTTTTTCCCCAAATAGTTTATATGGTATTGGAATTATTTGTTCTTTAAATGTTTGGCAGAATTCATTTGTGAATCGATGTAGTTCTGGGACTTTTTTCTTAGGGAATTCATTGACAACTAGTTCAGTTTCTTTTTCCAAGATGAGGTTGTTTAAGTATTCTATTTCTTCTTCTATTAATTTGGGAAATTTATATATTTTTTCAAATCCTGGTGTAGTTCACTAAGAGTATCAGATTTTTTTGACATATAATTGAGTAAAATAGCTCCCAATCGTTGCTTTAATTTTATCATTTGTAATGTCACCCTTTTAATTTTTAATACTGGTAATTTAGTTTTCTTCTTTTTTTGGATCAAATTAATTGGTGGTTTATCTATTTTTTAATTTAAATATAAATAAACTTGTATTATTTATGAGTACTATGTTTTTTTCTTTAAATTCTATTAATATTTCCTTTTATTTTTCAGAATTTTCTAGTTTGGTGCTCAATTTAATTTATTATTTGTTCTTTTTCTGTTTTTTTTTAGTTGCATACCAGATTCATTGATCTGCTCTTTCTCTGTTTTATTG
Source organism: Gracilinanus agilis (assembly GCF_016433145.1). NCBI lineage: Eukaryota > Metazoa > Chordata > Mammalia > Didelphimorphia > Didelphidae > Gracilinanus > Gracilinanus agilis. The sequence continues at coordinate 122,837,963 of NC_058133.1, forward strand.
ATGTAAGCATTTAGATATATAAATTTTCCCCTTTGTATTGCTTTAGCTGCATCTCCCAAATTTTGATATATTGTCTCATTGTCATTCACTTTAATGAAATTGTTGATTGTTTCTATGATTTGTTATTTGACCCACTCATTTGTTGTTAATATATTTAGCTTCTAATTAAATTTTAGTCTTTTTTTCTCCATCCCTTTACTCAGTGTAATTTTTATAGCATTATGTTCTGAAAAGGATACATTTAATATTTCTGCTTTTCTGCATTTGGTTGTGAGGCTTTTATGTCCTATTATATAATCAGTTTTTGTGTAGATGCCATGTAATGCAGAGGAAAAGGTATACATACATTTTTTTCTCACTCTGTTTCCTACAGAGGACTATCAAATCTAACTTTTGTAAAGTTCTTTTCACCTCCTTAATTTCTTGTTTATTTATTTTTGTTTGCTTATCTAATTTTGAGACAGTAAGGTTAATGTCCCATACTAATATATATTTATTGTCTATTTTCTCTTTTAATTCATGCAACTTCTCCTTCAGGAATTTGGATACTATATCATTTGTGCATATATGTTTAATATTGTTATCACTTGTCTATGTTCTTTATCAATATGTAATTTCCTTTCTTATCTCTTTTAATTAGGTCAACTTTCATTTTTGCTTTGCTGATATCATAATTGCTACATCCACTTTTTTAACTTTAGATAAAGTGTGATAGATTTCGCGCCATTCTTTACTTTTACTCTGTGTGTGTGTATATCCCTACTTTAAATGAGTTTCTTGTAGAAAGCATATTGTGGGATTCTACTTTTTAAATCTATTCTACTTTCCTTCTATGTTTTGTGGGTAAATTCAACCCATTCACAGTTATGATTACTGTCTGTTTTGTCACATCTTATTTTCCCCCTATTTATCCTTCTCTTTCTCTCCTTTCACTCTTTCCCTGTTCACAAATACTTTTGCTTCTGTTTACTATCCTCCATGAGTTCCTCCTCCCTTTTGTCTGTTCAACTTCTTTTTATCCTCCCTCCCCTTCTAACTTCCCTATTGGATAAGATGGATTTGTATACATAACTGGAGTATGGATATTATTCCCACTTTGTGTCAATTCTGATGAGAGTAAGGTTTGAGCATAGCTTGCCACCCCTCATCTTCCCTTTCACCATATTGATTCTTACATGCCTCCTCATGTGAGGTAATTTACCTTCAACTATCTTTCCTTTTCTTTTTTCTCCAGTGTATTCTTCTTTCTTATTCTTTGTTTTTTTTTTTTTTTTTGGATATTGCCCCAAAATATGCAACTTATTCTTTGCTCTTTGTCTATGTATGCTATTATACATTGCTCTAGTAGTGATAAAGTTCTTAAGTATTAAGCATCTTAATATTCTAAGTACTTTAGGTGTCAGGTACTTCAAGCATTAAAGTTCTTAAGTATTAAGCATCTTAATATTCTAAGTACTTTAGGTGTCAGGTACTTCAAGCATTATATATATATATATATCTTAAGCAACTAGTGATCACCTTCACACTAGTAAAATAAAATCAGTTTATCCCCATTGTTTCCCTTGGTTACCTTAAAGTAATTTAAGTATCTTAAGTAACTTTTGTACCATGAATATATTAAATATTCTATTTATAATTTTCTCATGTAAACAATGCAATTATTTCAACCCCATTGCTTCTTCAGATTTTCATCTGTTTTTTAATGGTTTTGAAGTTGTTTTATTATTTCCTGATGTCTTATAAATTCATTAGCTTCCATTTGTCCAATTCTAATTTTTAGGAAGCCATTTTCTTCTATGCAGTTTTATGCTTCCTTTTTTATGGAGTTAGTCTCCTGTTTGAGATATTATATTTCCTTTTTTAGAGAACTGTTTTCTTCAGTAAGTTTTTGTTCTAAGTGGTTGATTTTTCTATCATTTTCTTTTCTAATTTTTTTCTGTCTCTTATTATTTGTTTTTTCCTACTCTGTATTACATTCATTTCTGCTCTTCTAATGAGGCTGGACTGATCCAACTGTGTTCTTTTCTTTGCCTCTTGTGCTGTATCATGTCTGAGTTCCTTTGAGGCTTGTTCAGTGTTTTCTCCTCATACCCTAGTGAGAAGAGCTCTCCTTACTGTCTCTCCACATTGTCCTGGGCCAGAGCATTGCCTAACCCTTTCTTCTGTTGGTTCTTTCCCCTCAGGGTTTGTTTTGAGTTGTTTATGTTCTTCTGTGGTTATTTGAAGGATAGTTAGCAAACTCTGAGGGTTTCTTATTCTGCCTTCTTGGCAACCAGAAGCACTTTCCTCAACATTCAGTTTTGATAGACATTTTTCAAAACATTAAAAAAAACCCCTCAGTTTTAATAGTTGAATAAAATGGGAGGTGAGAGAAAACATTATAATAATTTAAACCAGAAAATACACAGATACCCAAAAAATATCATGTAGTAGCATAACTGCCTGTGCATATTATTAATTTGGTTCTGCCAGAAAATACACTCTAATAGAGTGAGTCTGATGTTTCATCATTGTCATGTAAAAGTGAAATTTGGGAAATGCCATCTAAAAGTGTATATATTTCTATGGACATGGAAAATGTATCAAACTACATTTCCCGTGATCCAACGTGGTCCAACTGGTTTCCATTTCTGGGTTTTTGGGCGTGGGGAGGCCTACGTCTTGACGCAGGGAAGAGTTTATAATCTTCTGGGTTAGGAGGGGTCTCTCTCTTGGCCAGTAGACTCAGGTAGAGACGGGAGACAAAATGGAGGCGGCAGTTTTGAATTCTTATAAGCGCGTGGTCTAATAACTTTATCTTTTAACATGGCTTTAATTAAAATACTAATATATATATTTATACCAGCCTTTATTATTTTTCATATTTATAGTCAGCAAGTGACTTTGGGTTTGGAAAGGTTCTTTTTTAATTTTAATTTTGAATATTTTTCCCATAGTTACATGTTTCATGTTCTTTTCCTCTACCCTAGCCCTCCCCATCCCCTACCCCCCATAGCCGACACACAATTTGGTTTTGGAAAGGTTCTATCAAATGAATGAAGACTCAGGAAACAATTCAGTATGTTGTTTTGATCAAATAAAAAAATAGATTGTATAAGTATTAGTGTATTTTCCCCCAAATTATCTGTTGATACAATTTTAAATAATATTTTTGACATTAGCATGGTTTTAATGAAATGGCACTAAAACTTTTAAGACACCCTGTATATAAAGTCCTGAAATGACACATAAATGTGAATTACTATCATGATTACTTTAGAAAAAAAAAAAGGTGCAACTTCTTTTTTCAAAATGGCAAGTACCTTAGTCCACTGCCTAAATTTAAGGAAAGCACTGAAATTATTCAACATTCACAAAATAAAATAAACCATTAGGAAATTGGTTTTCTGGCCTAATTTATTCAAATTTATGTTTCGAATTGATCAAATTCAATGGACAATTCTATGACTCACCAATAAAATTTGACATACAATACTATATAAACATACCACAAACTTTATCATTAATGGAAATAACATGAAACAAAATAATAAAGGCAGAGGATATAAAGAGCATATGTTTTTATGCTTTTCTACTTAAATCTCATTTTTCAGAAAATATTCTATACATTTTCTATAAACTTTTCCCTAAGTAAAACATAGGCCTTTGGAAGATGTAGCATGTGTTATTACATGAAAATATCAGAGTTTGAATGTTTAATTTTTCGAAAATATTCAATTTGTAAGCATAATACAAAATTTGAACTCAATTTTTTTAGAAAAATGATTGTACAAACCTTCTTGGATGATAACTCATTGCTAAATCTGTCAGACACAATATATTTTGATGTGAATCACTCAAATAATTTACTCTCCTAATTACCAACTCTTTGGACAGTAAAACCTTGTGAATAGTAATGGCTTTAGCCACTGAATGTATGATGCTGTTGTAGACAAATAGGGACATTATTTCATTATATGAAATCTTGCCTTCACACTAAGGATTTTCTGCATCATTTGTCAATAAAAACCATTTATAGACTCCTACTGTCTGACTGTATTATTGATCCAAATCCTAAGCTACAACTAACATGAACATTAATCTGCAAATGACCATAATTTTAAAATATTTCTTATAAACCACAAGTCTTCTTTATGGATGCTCATCATTGTCAGATAAGCAACCACCCACTTTGAACTGAAACTACATATATTTGTTGCAAAGAGGATCCAATTCGTTCCATTAGACAAGAATTTGGGAGGTGACTAATTATTCCAAATAAACCAATTTAATCTTTATAGATAGTGATAAATGTTAAGAAGAAAATGCATACTATAAATAGTCTTTTTTTCCCCAAAAGGTCTTCTGATAGCAGATATAAGATATTATAAACTCTGATTCAAAGAGCTACACATTTTCTGAGAAATTTTAAATTAAATTAAAGTTTAATGAGTAAGTTTAAAAGAATTACCTTAAATTCAGGAGAATAACACATGTGTCCACAGATGTTTTCAGGCTTCTGACAACTTATAATCCTGCAGAACCCATCTCTCTGGTCCTCTATCACTTTTTGGGCTACAGTACAAGAATGCCAGGTTTTCCGCAAAAGTTCATACCCAAGGATGAGACCATTTGGTTGTGCTGGTGACTCCCAGTCAATCTGAAGTGACCTAGTATAATAAATAATCAACATGTGATGCTTAAAATGTATCATGGACAAATATTAGATCTTTGAACTTGGATAGGAAAAAAATGAATCTGTATTTTCACTAACCTTTAAGTAAAATTTATTAATTCCTTCTGTTATAAATGTAGGCAGAAAAGAACATAATTCTGGGAAGGGGTCTATGGGCTTCAATAGATTGTCAAATCAGACAATGATACAAAATAGATTAAAAACCTATTATTTAAGGATTAGAAGTTGTTTTTTTTTAAATTTCATTTTTATTTCCCTAATTTTTAAAAAGTATTTACATTCAGTCTTAGAATCAATATTGTGTATTGGTTACAAAGCAAATTAAATGACTTGCCCAGGGTCACATAGCTAGGAAATATCTGAGATAAGGTTTGAATTCAGGACCTCCCATCTCTAGGCCTGGCTCTCAGCCCACAGAGCCACATACCTGAACCATACTACTTTTTTAAGAAAAATTCATTGACATCTTGTACAGTTTCTAGAAATACTCTAATGTAGCATTTTATACTCAGATTAGACAGAAAGAAAGAAAGAAAGAAAGAAAGAAAGAAAGAAAGAAAGAAAGAAAGAAAGGTAGATAGATAGATAGATAGATAGATAGATAGATAGATAGATATTGTTTACCTTGTGGTAGTCATTTCCTTTGAAGAAGAGCTAGAGAGTAAGGAATAGGTAAGGAACTACTTATGTGTAAGTAGGATATCTGTTAAGTTAGAGGAGAAGATTGAAGGATAAAGTGATCTATTAGTGAGGTAAAGCAGAGCTGGATCCTAAGCAGATGTTTTCAGGCTTCTGACATTCAGTACAGTGGGGCTGATTGGCTGAGGTTTTAGTAAACATTTACAAGATTTTTTTGTTGATTTGTCTGAACTCAATTCTGAACTTAAAAGTACAAATCATTTTATAAACATAATGCTAAGAAAGTGATAGCCATCCTCAATTGATAAAAAAAAATAATCTCACACCTTATACTAAGATAAATTCAAAATGGGTAAATGATTTAAATATAAAGAGGGAAACTATAAGTAAATTAGGTGAAGTTGGTATAGTATACCTGTCAGATCTATGGGAAAGGAAAGAATTTAATACCAAACAGAAATAGAGAACATTACAAAATGTAAAATGAATACTTTCAATATTAAATTAAAAAGGTTTTGTACAAACAAAATAAATTCAACCAAAATTAGAAGGGAAGCAACAAACTGGTAAAAAAAAACCTTTGTAACAAAAACCTCTGACAAATGTCTAATTTCTCAAATTTATAAGGAACTAAATCAAATGTACATGAAATCAAGCCATTCACCAATTTACAAATGGTCAAAGAACATGAATACGCAGTCTCTAGACAAAGGAATCAAAACTATCAATAATCACTCCAAAAGGTGTTCAAAATCTCTCTTACTTAGAGAAATGCAAATCAAAACAACTCTAGATACCATCTCATGCCTAGAAGATTGACCTATATGACAGTAAAGGAAAATAATCAATGTTGGAGGGGATGTGGCAAAATTATAACACTAATGCATTGCTAGGGAATTGTGAATTGATACAACCATTCTGGATGGCAATTAGGAATTATGGCCAAAGGACTTTAAAAGAATGCATGCCCTTTGATCCAGCAATACCACTACTAGGTTTGTACCCCAATGAGATAATACAAAAGAGTTGTACAAAAATATTCATAGCTGCATTCTTTGTTGTGGAAAAAAAGTTGGAAAATGAGGGGATGTTCCTTGATTGGGGGATGGCTAAAGGAATTGTAGTATATGATGGTGATATAATACTATTGTGCTATAAGGAATGATGAACTGCAGGATTTCTTTATGAACTGGAAGAACCTCCATGAACTGATATACAGTGAAATGAGCAGAACCAGGAGAACATTGTACACTGAAAGTGAAACATTGTGGAATGATCCAATCCCATGTAATAGACTTTTCTACTATAAGCAATGCAATGATCCAGGACAATCCAGAGGGACTTATGAGAAAGAATGCTATCCACATCCAGAGAAAGAACTGTGGGAGTAGAAACACAGAAGAAAAACATGTGACATCACTTGTTTATATGGGTATATAATTTGGGTTTTTAAAAATTACTCTATTACAAAAATGAATGATATAAAAATAAATATCAAGTGATAACACTTGCATAATCCAGTGGAATTGATTGTCAGCTCTTGGAGGGGAGAGGAAAGAAGGGAGGAAAATAAAATGAATCAGGTAAACATGGAAAAATATTTAAAACTAAAAAAAACAGAGAAAAGATAATTTTAAAAAATCATTAAACAAATTCTAAGCTAACAGGTTATTAGACTAATAAATATGTATTTTTAAAAGCATAAAGTATCCTTTTTGGTGGCCAACTAATATAAACAATAAAAAGGAAAAGATACATTTTTAAAATAATATGTTTTTTATAATTGTGATTGATGTGTAGAAAGTAGGTAGTGTGTTTCAGTTTTATAGACTTCTGGTCTCATTAATCAGATTTTTGAAATCTTTCAAAATTACTATTTTCTGTGTAATATCATTATGTAAATTGTTCTTCTATTTCACTCACTTTGGTATGTATCAAATAAATATACTCTTCCCAATTATCTCTGAAACTCTCCATTCTATTATTTCTTGTGGCACAATAATATTCTCTTCACTTATCATGCCATAGTTTGTTTAGTCATTCCTTAATAGTATGTGACTCTTTAGTTTCCAGTTTTTTACTAGTAGGCAAATTATTACTATTATTAATTTATTTGAACTCAGGCCAGAAGCGAAGACTGAAAGGAAAATTATTGGATAAATTTAGTCATGAGGACAGAACAACAGTCAGAAAAATTGAGCAAGGCAGCCAAGAATATCATTATTTCCAAGGCACTTTCCCCTGGGGAGCCCATAAAGGTGAGGTGAGGTGAGGTGAGGTTAAAGTAGGGTCTTGGTGTGCCTATTGATGCTGTTGACTGGACCCATGGTGAGTATAGCAACATTGGGGTTAATAGAGTGTTCGGGGAAAACTAGTACTTCTGGTGTGGTCCAATTCTTTCCTACCACCATAAAAGCTAAAATATGCTGTGCATGCTATAGCTTCTTAATCTGCCCCTTCCCATAGTACTTGGATTATATCTCTCTTTGACCTATTTTTAGGTCATTTTTAATTATCTTTCTTACATTTCATTGTACTTTTCAATTATGTTATTTTGTCTTTGTATTTCTCACCTCATTAATTTGTCATTTTTTCTTTGGCTTATATTAATTTTTAAGGTATTCAGCACTTTGATGTTTTCTGCTCTCTGTTGTCAGATATCCATTTTCTTTGTCATTATTTTTTCTCTTTCCTATTTTGTATTTCATTTCATTCTTTTAAGGTAGTCTTTTTGAATAGAATGTTTTTCTAGAGGCTTTCATTGAACTTGTGAGATCACTCTCTCCAGGATTTGTGCTGTAGTAACCTCTCAGTTATATAGTACTTGCTATTTTCCTTGGTTTTCTTATCTTAGAAGCCTTAGTATTTAGATTTGTTGGTGGAGAGTCTGCACTTAAACCAGGTTCTGATACTGTGCTTGGGAATAGAACAGGGAAATCTGGCCTGGTCCCAAGTATAAAGGACAAGACCAGTCAAGGGACTCCAGTGCTGGCCTCTGCCTATGTCATTTTTTCCCCCATAATTTTCCTAGGCTATGCTTTGCTTTACTTGAGCCCTCAACCTAACCGTTCTTCCACAGGCTAGCAACTGCTACAATCAACTCCATTCTGGGTTCCTATCATGTATGAAGCTTTTATTTGCCATTGCCTGCCTTCTGCTACTAGACTCTGGACCTAGACTAAGCATACATTTATGGCTCTGGACTGGACCATTACAGCTGAGCTGGGGCGATTGGGTGCCATACTCTTATGCTCTCTTGTACTTTATGGTTCAAGTTTACTATAGTATTAAGGCAGTTCTGTGTACCCCTTGGCTCTGTGTGTGTTCAGATAATTTTCCTTATTTTTCCAATTAATGGTGCATTTCAGGGTTTTTCTCAGGTTTTCTCAGGAGATCTGGGATCCCCTAGGTCCTGGCACAGACTACCATGAGTACCACAATCCCTCAAAAGTTCCTCAAGAAACTTAAAATATATTTAATATCATTTATATCATCTTAGGACCAGCACAGTGGCATAGTAGATAGATTGTTGGACGTGGAATCAAGAATACTTTAGTTTGAATTATGGCTGACAAAGATTATAGCTCTGTGACCCTAGGCAAATCACTTAAACTCTCTCAGTCTAATTTTCTTCATCTAAAAAAGAAGCCAATAATAGTATTTATGTCACAGGGTTATGGTATGAAATAAGTAAAGCCATAGATATAAATTATTTTGCAAATCTTAAAGTAATATACACATGACATTATTATTATTATCATGGAATGACAATATTGAGAAGAAGAGGCCCATAATTGTGTAGAACCCATTTCTCTGATCTCTGATCATTTTTTTTAACCACAGTACAAGAAAAATAAAATCTAAAAGTACAAACCAAAGTCTAATGCTATTTGGCTTTGATGATGATTCGGATAATCTGATGAAATCTATCACACATACCATAATCAAAGAAAAATGTTATAGAGTTGATAGAGGGAAAATATCAGCAACATGAGGACTAGAGTTCAAATTCTATCTCTGTCATGTATTGCCTATGTGACTCTGGGAATGTATCTTTACCTCATGGTGCCTTAGTAATTCTTTAACATAAAATTATAGAAAAGGTACAATGTTTTGTTAGACAAATTCCTTCCTAGAAGCTCCCTATGTCAATGAAACCAGAGGTCCGAATCTATCCAAAAATAAATATTATATTGGCCAATAAATATTTATTAAATGTTTGTTATGTATAAAACACTCCATTAAGTATGGTAGATGTTACAAAGAAAAATGTGTTTGATCACTTCAAAGAGCTTATAAATATGGTTCCTCATTATATTGCATCATGAATCTTTTGAAAAAATATCATTAAATAAAAATGGCATTTTTTTATTTCCCCCATTATCTGCCTTTATTTTAAAGAGGTATAATAAAAGTTCTTTGACTGATTAATTGATCTGCAGGAGAAAATAAGCTCCATGAAGACAGGTCCAGTCTAGTTTTTGTAATTGAATATAGTATCCAGAAATTATTAGTTACTAAAGAAATACTTGATTGATTTACCTTTATGAATTAAAGTAAAAAGACACTATGAACGAGTCAAATGACACCACATACATGCAACATATTTAAATCTGAGGTTTTATGTTAAGAAAAAAATCAATCTGGAATAATGTTAAGTTTTAATATAACTTAAAAATATAAAATTATTTCATTTTCTCAAGGTACGCATATAACACATTTAGCCATAAGTGAATGAATGTCATCTATGGGGGCATAGTTTCATAGGTGACTTACATAATCTTTATCCAACTCTAAGAATTAATTCCTTATTATAATTCTTTTGTATTCCTTACATATTCAACTACCAAAAGAAAGCCTACATTTAAATGGCATTAAAAAGTCTGACTTGCCCACAAAAGCAAGGGAATTAGTATTGTAAAAGCTAAAAATCCACCCTGCAGGTCAGCATTCTTGCCTTAAATACATGCCACTGTGACTTCTCTCTTCTCTGTGCAACATAGTTAAGTTTGAAGTGAGACAGGTCATATTTTCAACTGTAGCTAAGAATGATTTTGCTTTTGAGGACTGCACTCACACATATGAGGGTAAATTTTCAAAGGTGCATGTAAGGCTGAACAGCTATATAGCTGTCATCCAAGCAAGTCCTGGGAGCATGGAAAAACTTTGTGCGTTGCTTCTACAGTGAAAAAAAAATCTCTCTCTTTGACAAATATGCTATATTGCTCATCCCCAGAATTAGGGCTTAATTGCTTTGCTGAAAGAGAGGAAAATTAAATAATTGTATATATGCGATAGAAATAATGATGAAAATTGTGGGGGAAAGCACAAGATGAAAATATTTAGAATGGTTACAGATGCACACACAAAACCAAATGACCAGAATAATATTATGTTCTCTCCAATGTGCTATCGACCGCGCTGCCTAGCTGCCTCATAATTAGTTTATAGAACTACTATTGACTCTCAAAACTTTGAAGTTGAAAGGGGCCTCAGAGGCCAGATAATCCTACCTCCACTTAAATATCTATCTCTTCTATAAGATACCTAACAAGGGTACATCCAGTCTTTGCTTGAAGATATCCAATGAAGAGGCATCCCAGTGCTTATTAAGTCACATCAAACACTTCCCATGTTCCAAGCACTGCAGTGTTAGGAATACAAAGAAAAGCAGACAGTCCCTGAACTAAAGGAACTCCCCATCTAACTGGAGAAGACAAAAGAAGCTGAGAAGTTGGGACTCTGTTGCATCAGAGGGAGGAAAGCTGGAGGGGTTCCTGGGGAATGGTGACTTTCAGAATTGATGTGATCTTGCAGGATAATAAATTTCATGATGAAGCCCAGGAGAGCAGCCAGATGGGAAGTCATGAAGACTAAGAAGTGATGAGATGGCTGCCTTGGATACTCTCCTTGGGTGAAGGGTCCGGGAGGACCGGCCAATGTTCATCCTCCATCATCTCCAGGCAGATTGAAGGACAGGTCATAGAGGATGGGGGGACTAAGGAGGTGTGAGTTTCAGAGTTAATATGATGTTTCCGGAGGATGTTTCTGGAGACCATAATGAGTCCAGAAGAGAAGCAAGGTGGGAAGTGATTAGATTAACACAGTAAATGTCTAATAAATGTTAACTGAATAACTATTAAATGCCAACATAATTCAATGGGTCAAATGGCATTATCTTGGATACTTTCACCATTTTCTGTACACTCTCTAGCTTATTAATGTTCTATCTAAAATATAGATCCTGGAAGTGAAACCAATACTTCAAGTCTAGTTGGAACAGGATGGAGAAGATCAGAAAACATCATCTTCCTAGAACTAAACATGATAAATCTTTTAACACAGCCTAAGATTGATTACATTAATTTTCTTGGCTTCCAGATCACAATGTTGACTGACTCACTAGGAACTTGTATCAATTTCCCAACAACTCGCCAGATGACTTTTAGATGAACAGGCTGGTCATAGGAACAAAAATGTAAGGAAGAAAAGACTAGAAGATGGTAGAAACATAGCAGGGGGAAGGGGGAAGCATCAATGAGGGTGGCCTTCCTCTATTCCAGTGATTCCCTAAGTGGGTGCCACCAACCCCTGGTGGGTGCTGCAGTGATCCAGGGAGGGCTGTGATGGCCACAGGTGCATTTATCTTTTCTATTAATTGCTATTAAAATTAAAAAAAATAATTTACAGGGGGCTAAGTAATATTTTTTCTGGAAAGGGGGCGGGAGGCCAAAAAAGTTTGGGAACCACTGATCTATTACATTTACTCCCATGTTGCTTAGATCCCATCTAGGACACTCCTTTGGAAAAAGCTACCAGGAGGAATCCATTCCCAAATCCTTTTCTTTCTTACCTGTTCTTAGTCCCTAAGCCTTCAGACTCAATCTAGGCACCCTACTGATTTGGGGTTAAGATTACAACTTCTTGGGGTTTTTTTTGTTAATTTTGTTATTTTATTTTTTTGTAGGTAAGTATTCACTGCCTTTAAATCCTCAGTTTTCCTTGAATAAAATTGTGTATCGGAGTATCTAAATATTCTTTTTAGCTATTCTTTGTCGAGAATTTTTCTTGTTCTTTTTGTTTTGGTAGTTTGATTTTCCTTTATGTCTATATGATCAGATTAGCTAAGGGGATTAGTGATTTTGTTAGTAAAAGAGTAATCTTTTGTTGTAATAGAACAATTAGTTTTGTTAAATAGTTCTGTGTTTTTTTTTCCATTTTGTCTATTTCCCTTTTTAAAAGATTTTTCTTTTGGTGTTTATTTTGGATCTTTGGTTTCTTATTTTTCTATATTTTAAAAATTATGTTCTCAGTCAACTGATCTTCTCTTTCTTATTTTTAATGTGTTAATAGTGAGACAATTTTTTCCCTAAGAACTATTTCAGTGGCATCTCAGAGATTTTAATCCATGTATATTGTCTCATTATTATCATTCTTTTTCACATAGTTCTTAACTGTTGGCATGATGGTCTTACTGATTCATTATTTAAGATATTATCTCATATCCATTCAGACCTGTATCTTCTATAATCCTGTATTAATTAAAGTAACTTTAGGGAGAACTTGGACAAGAGTCACATAGGATAGGTAGGCATAGGTAGATTGGGTTATGTATCACTGGAGGAAAAGTCTAAATCCAAAAGATCAGATATATATTTGAGATCTGAGTGTTGTTATATCCTGAATAATATGATGAATAATTTTAATTTTTTACATTTAATAATAATTTTGTCTTGACCTAACATATAATCTATTTTTGTAAAGGTATTGTGTGGTCTTGGGAAGTACTCCTTAATGGTTCCATTAATAAAATATTATAAGCCTTTAAAATTTGAAATTTAAAATTTACTTTTTTGGGGGAAAGTTGTTAGATTTATCAAGCACTGAGAAAAGAACATTAAAGATGACTATAATAATTGGGTCATTGTCTATGTATTTTTGTACTTTAGCCAATATTTCCTCTATGAATTAAAATACTATGCCAATTGGGTTTCTTTAATACCTACTATTTTCTTATCTATGGTATCTTTAAGTATAATGTAGTCACATTTTTATTTTTCAAAGTTTACTTTTATTTTTACTTTGAATGATAAACAAAAATATAACTCAATATTTTTTCAATATTGCCCAAATCAGGTTTTCATTTTTGTTTTTTAAGTATAACATGCTATAGAATATAGAGAGTTGGCCTTTGAATTGGGAAGACATAGGATCAAGTCCTTACATAAAATGGCAATGAAACTCTGAGCAAATCCCTTAATCTCTCAATGCCCCCACTTAATTCTCTAAGGCTATAACTTGCATAATATGGGCAATTCTGCATTGGCAGAAGGCATTTTCTCTTTCAAGTTTCTTTTAACTACTCAACTCAATGGTTTAGTCTCTATGTCTTTATATTTTTTTGTATAAGTACTTCTTACATGCAAAAAATATTGGATATTTTCTCTGTCATTTAGTCATCTTTTTAATTCAATTTAATTCATTTTCTTTTAAGATTTTAAGATGTTTTTAAGCTAAGCATTTTCACTCATTTCTTTTATATTGATTGTTTCCTTTTTTTATATAAGCAGCTTGTTCTTTTGGATTAGCATTATTTACACTTGTATGATGCTTGGTTAGTCTCAGTTTTCTCTGTTCTATCTTAGATGAATTCTTTGAATTTACTTAAATTACTATATGTTTCTTTTCATTTTGTTTAATTACCTTCCCTCCATATCTAACATTTTGCCCATTCCCTTTCCCTTTCCAGAGAAGCATATGGTTTATCTTCACTCTTAATCTCTATACCCTGCCCAACCTCTTACGCCTAAAAAATATTCTTGGGTTATTACATTTCTAAGAAGCATTAATTTAAATTATCATCCTCTTTATTTCTATCCTTTCTTACTCTATTATGAATTCCATTCTTCTGTTTACATGCTTTATCTGAATATGTTCCTGCTTTATTCTATGCTGCTTATGAAAGTTATTGTTCCTGGACTATTAAATATCTTCTCCCTTCAATGTCCAATTTACAGTAGTGTGTGTATAGCTATCTTCTTTTTCCTAGGTTGCTTGTTTATTTATCTGTTGGATTCTTCTGAAACGTTTCACTTTTCATTCATTCATTACACTCACTTTTCATTCATTCATTTACTCTTCATTATTTCTAACCCCCCACCCCCCCGGCCAAACTTTTTTCATGGCCACAAATTTCATCTTCACAACATCTCTATATGAAGCTCCCTTCTCTCCTCTAACATTGCAGCCACCCTCATCCAGCCCCTCCTCACCTCATTCACACCTTGATTACTGAAATAGTATGGTTATGGGTCTATTTGCCTTGAGTCTCTTCACTCTACAATCCATTCTTCATTCAGCCACCTATTCCTAAACTGAAAATTTAATCATACCACCCTCCTATTTAATAAATTCCAGTGATTCTTATGGCTTCCACATAGACAGGGAAATGGTTGCACTTCTCCATTGGTAAGTCTTCTCTTCCCTCAGGATAATAGAGACAGAAGTCCTTGCGATTCATTTTTGGAAGTGGATTAAATTAGATGTCAACTGAGATTCATTCTGAAATGTTTGTAAATCTGTGATTCGCCAGGATATTGCAGCCATCTTACATCCATTTGTAAATCTGACATTCTAATATCTGATAATTTTTAGAATAGCAGTAAATCTAGGAATTTGAATCTACTGCGTTGATTCCTCAAATAGGTGGTGACAGAGTTGGGAAAAATCATTTCTAGCTCACTGTAAAAAGTTAAAGAAACAAATTTCATTGGAGCAAGCTGGAATTTTTAGAATAAATTTTGTTTTCCTAAAAGTTTAGAATAGAAACACAGAAGGCAACCACCTGATAGAAGGAGCAAAGGGCATCATCTGATGTTGCTTCTAAAGTATTGTTTGAAGTTTGTCACCAGATTGTTATCCATTGCCATTCTGATCACTTAAGTCTCCAAAGCACTTAGGGTGATCCATTGCCACAAAGAGAGTGCTCCAAGATCTTAGGAGACACCTTTCCACTGTATTCCCCTTGTCCTACCCAAAACCACATTGTCATTTTGTGGTAGAATAAGAAATTTACAATGTTACAATTAGACTATCTTTTCCTATACTGTTCTGCAGTTTATTGGGCCATTTTTCCTTTTTGAAAGTTACCAGTAGTGACATAACCATATCATCTTCAAGAAGGAGTTGCTGAAAAAAGTGGGGATGGGTTTATACCACCTCCAGTTAGGTAACTAAAATTAAAATACACCCAGAGCCTGTGTGGTATTTTCTGCAATGAAGCTGGAATCACCTTAATTTTCTTATAGAATTTTGGTTTCAAATTTCTTTTTCACACTTCTACCCATATCATTCCTGTATTCTTACAATTATAGTCTTATCCCTATTTCTTTCCCCTTCTCACACTCTGCAGTGTGATCTTCCTAGCTGACCAATACCTTAAGGAACTGTAAGCTATTCTTCCCCAACTATTATACTTGCAGTCACAGAATCAGAGAATCTTAGAGTTGGTAGGGACCTCAGGGATTATCTGATCTAATCGATGCATGATCAAGCAACTTTTCCACAAAATCCTTGCCAAGGCTTTATCTATTCTTTGCTTGAAGGCATTAAAAGGAAAATCATTGGCCTCCAGAGGTAGCCAATTTCAGTTTTGTTTAGCTTTAATTATTAGGAAGTTTAGCCTGACATAGAGCCTAGATTTCCCCTTTGTAATTTATACTATCACTATATCTAAGCTAGAAGTAGCCATGGATTCACTCACTTTACTCCCCAGTCATCTTCTTGCCAGTTGCATTGGTGCTATGCATATGTCTCCACCATATTTTATCCCCCTTTGGTTCTGGAACCATAAATACATCAATAATACCATTATTACAATTCTTCGAATAATTTAAGTTCCTTAGAAATTACTTGTCAGTTCCATGAATATTTTAAAATTTCTCAATAGAATCTAGTGTGTATGTCACTTCTCAAGGATCTCATCACTTCCCTATGATCAAACAGTTGATTTTTGTCTGTTTTGGTCATCACCAATGCACTTGCAACTGGGCTGATGATTTTTTCTATCAGATTTTTAAAAAATAAGATGATTTTTCAAATCACAAAATTCCTACAAATAGTTGGAAGTTGCCCCATCAATCCTTTTTTTTTTTCTGAAACTACTGAATTCTGCTCTAAAAGATCCATAAAGATATTTTATTAACCAAAGCTCCCACATTGTAAAGCCTTCCTTCTCACACTGGTAGATGAACTGGCTGGATCTATTTTGTGAGAAGTACTGGGCTTGGAGTAGGAATATAGTCATAGGGACTTAACAGAATGAAGATTACAGGGATAGGTAGGCAGCTCAATGGCTCAGTGGATAGAGAGCCAGGCTAGAGATGGGAGGTCTTGGGTTCAAATCTAGTCTCAGGTATTTCCTCGCTGTGTGACCCAATAAGTCACTTAATCTCAGTTGCCTAGTCATTACTGATTCTGAGCCTGAAGGTAAAGGTTAAAAAATAATTATAGGTCAAAGGACTGATGAAGACATTCTATGCAGAATGTCTAGGTGAGATTGATAAGCAAATCCTCTATTTTTACTACATAATGGATAAATGCCTGACCACACACTTTGGGGAAGTCCTGAAGGAGTTATGGTAACTAATGACTATGATCATGAAAAAGACTGGAAAGTGTCCGTCAATATTCCTAATTAGTTATCTTTGTTGGTTAAGAATCTTGAAGTAAAAAAGAAGACATTATTTTCCGTAAAAAAGAAGATTTATTATTTTCTATAAAAAAGGGGACTTGTTATTTTCTGTAAAAAAGAGGATTTGTTATTATTTTTTGTAAAAATGAGGGTTTGTTATTATTTTCTATAAAAAAGAGGACTTGTTATTTTCAGTAAAAAAGAGGATTTGTTATTACTTTCCTTAAAAATGCAACCCAATTTTTCTAGTTATTAAAAATATTTAAGTCCTCCAAATAGTTAAAAAAAAAAAGTTAACAAGGTAGCTCAGTGGTCACTGGGAGCAACAGAAGAGAAGTGGGGCTAGTTATATTGAGACGGCTTAATTCCCATTTATACAATATAGAAAAGCCAAGAGCCTCAAAACTTGGCATCAACTTTTTTTCAAATAATAAAGGCAAACTATTTGTTCCTGAGCTGACCTTTGGTGCCATACTTCAGCCTGCAGGTGAATTATTAACTCCCAAATAAAAGGGGATTTATAATGGCAATTGTGGTCTAACCTTCATTTAGAAGTGCCCAGACTGCATTGCTATCATAAAGACTTCCAAAAAGTTGGTAGGCAAAATTATCATTTATGTCATTCGGTACCTGGAGGCAAATTTTAAAACAATTATTTGTGAATGCTACAAAGACACGATCCTCAGCTTTCTCATCAATAATACAGCCCCAAACTGATGTGAAATGAAAGAACCTGCTCGGGCCCCAATTAAAGGCAATAAATGGTACGATCTGCCTCCTCTTTCTGCTTTCCCCTGAGCACGGAGTCTAGAAATCATACATTTTGGTCTTCTGGCAGTTATGTATTAAAATGTCCTCCTTGTTTATACAAACGGGTATTCATTTCCAGGCTTATCCCTTTACAGAGAATAAATAAGTGAAATTCATATGCAGCCCAGTGCCCAGTGAAGCTGTCAGCTGTGGTGTTTGTCATATTTCAATCAAAGCCCAAGCCAGCCAGCCATCGCTATACTGCACAGTCCCTACCTACTCGAGGACCAGAATTAATGAATTAGCTATTGATTAAATTCCACTCTAGCAAATCCACCATGGCAAATAAATGAACTACCCAGGGCACGTGTAGGCCATGGCCAGACATGTCCGGGCAATCGATCTGTAGTTAGTATTCATTTGGGATATAAGAACAGCTGATGATAATATGACAAGTAGGGAAAGAGGCAATATAGAAACGGTGCCTATCTCTGAAGAAAGGGATGATAAACGGCGAGGATATGTCTTTTTACATTCATATGTTTTGACATTTTCTTGTTTGTATATTTAATAGCAGAAATACATCTTACTTTTTTTTTTGCCAAAATGAATACAAAAGCAGCTCTAAATGAAACAAAGATGAGAAGCAGAATTGAGTTTTTATCATAAAAAAAAAAAACAAAAAAAAAAACTTTGATTATATCCCGAAATAGCTGGTTTAAGTCTACACAAGAAATATATTTTACCAAAACCCAAAATGGAAAGTCAAGGAAGGTGCAGAATATAAAAGGAAGCAGGGAAAATTTACAATCTGTGGAATTGGGTTCAAATCCTGATTCTACCACTACCTGCGTGAATTTGGATAAATCAGTTTATTCCTTTGGCCCCTTGGCTTTCTCATTTGCAAAATTAAGGGGTTGGGGTGGATGAAAAATAATAGCTATCATTTATAGAGTACCTGATGACTTTGCAATTCGGCTTACTTAAATCCAATACACATGCAAGTCAAGACATCTCCTCATGCTGACATTGGTCTTCTTCAAAATGTGCATAATATAAGTATTAAGCATCATATTAAACATAATAATAATATATTTAATAATATATCATGCATGATATAATATGAATATTAAATAAATATAAATTTTAACCAATTCATTCATCACAACAACTTTGAGAGATTGGTGCTATTATTTTCCCCAGATGATAGATAGGGAAATGGAGAAAATCAGAAGGTGAGTGACTTGCCCAGGGCTACACAGCTAATGAGTCTGAGGCTATATCTGAATTCAGGTCTTCTGACTCCAAACCCAGTGTTCTTATAGCTTTAAATCTCTAAGCCTATGAATATATAAGAATGACGAAAACCAAAAATCAGAATCATTTAAAGGGATATAGTGGTAAATCCGGTGATATGGCATTTTTCAGAAGGCTTCCACACTTGGTTTTTTTTGTTGTTAAAATCAAGAGGTTCCCCTCGCACCCCAAGAGAAACGTAACTAACAAGTACACATTGCCAGAAGTGTAATGAAATTACACCAACAATAACATGCACACAGGAGGGTAACTGCTTTAGTGTTTGGTGTAATTTGGATAAATGGTTTGGCAGCCTCTCCTCGCTAGTTATAGTCAGGCTTTTGGAAAATGGAGCTTCGCGATCATAGATCTTTTGAAGAAAAGGAAGCTGCTGCATGCCAATAACTGGTTGTGGCTCCCATTTGCCAATCTTATTCTAGTTTTGCTACTGAAAAAAAATTGCCAATAACACTAGGAGAAATGGAAAGGAAAAATAAAGTGTGGCGTGGAGATTTCCAAATAAGTTCTTTTAGGTGTTCAGAGTTTTGGGAGATATTTGAAAGAATCACAGAAACAGAGATGCTTAATATTAAGACTGGAAAGAGAATATAAATCATCTAATCTAACCCTTTCATTTCAGAAAGGGGGCAACCAGGGCCTGGATAATATAAATTATTTACTTGGAGGTAAAAAGACCCAGCTGAAAGTAAAACTTGTCTCTTTCTGACTCCTATTTCACTGCTGTGACATGGAAGTCCATTATTACTGTATGACTGGAATGTTCTTTTTATTTCCTTGTCAGGCTCTATTTAGTATCCTAAATTAATGATAATTATTATTCTTGTAAAAACTTCTGCTGTTTAAGGATAAATTTATAATACCCATAATAATTCACTCACACACTCAAAAATAACAATAAAAGGGGGTAGCTTCGTGCCTCAGTGAATTGAGAATCAGGTCTAGTGAGGGAAGTCCTGGGTTCAATTCCGGCCTCAGACACTTCCTAGCTGGGTGTTCCTGGACAAGTCACTTACCTCCCATTGCCTAGTCCCTTACCACTCTTCTGCCTTCAAACCAATATGCAAAATTGATTCTAAGATGTAAAGTAAGGGTTTAAAAACATTAAAAATAATAATAAAAGTTATTGCTCAGGGAGCAGCTAGGTGGTTTAGGATTGAAAGCCAGGCCCAGATATGGGAGGGTCTGGGTTCAAATCTGGCCTCAGATACTTCCTAGCTATATGACCCTGGGCAAGTCACTTAACCCCCATTGCCTGGCCCTCATCATTCTTCTGCCTTGGAACCAACACACAGTATTGATTCTAAGATGGAAGGCAAGAGTTCAATTTTATTTTAATTCTCCCAAATCTCACCCATGTAAACAAATGCTTTGAATTGAGACTCTAGACTCTTCTTTAGGGGAGGGTTAGACTAGATGGTGAAATAGAATGGTATATTTGGAGTTAAAAGACTTTAGTTCAATTCTGACTTCAGACCCTCTGTTTGTCCCAGTCACCTCATTGGTAAGATGGAGAAAATAGCACGTATTTTGCAGAATTGTTGTGAAGATCAAATGAGATAATATTTATAAAACACTTTGTATACTTTAAAGTGCTATAGAAATGTTAGCTTTTATTTTATTTTGCTATTTAAAGAAGTCAATAGAGTAAAAAAAATGTTACTTTCCCCTCATATACTCATATAATCAGCTATGAGAAACTCCTTTAAAGGAAAAATTATCCTGGAAGGGAAATGGATAATGAAGATATTTAATCATTTCTTTTTCTTTTTTTGCTACCAGATTATCTGTACTGTGGATTAATGTAAGATTAAAATTAGTGTAATACTTGGAGTTATTGGATATTAATTTTAATCTTACATTAACCACAGGTAGTAAAAGAGACATTCCAAGTTCCTAATCAGTCATGCAATCAGTTTGGATTGAGGTTATTGGGGGAATGGGGTTTCCTTTTGAAGAAAAGAGTCAATTTAATTATACTCACAAGTGGACATCCGGGACAATGGTCAGCACGGACCTTCATTGTTGGGTTGTGGTGAATGGGGTCAGTCTTGTAGAATGGATTGACAAAGTCACTGATTCAGATCTTGTATGGCCTGATAGAATATGTGTGTATTTCCCTATAGTCTTCCACTGTTCCCCATTTCTGTCTCTGTCCTATAGCCAGACCACTGGCTTTCATATCAAGTTTCTCAGCCCAAACTGGAGTGGCTCACATAGGGCATATTATTCAGGTTGCATAATCTATGCAGGCTCTCTTAATTCCATAATGGCTTCTGGAATAGCTGCCACCCCTGACCTCCTACATTAATGCCAATCATGGAAATCAGTAAATGTTTACTGATCATTTGCTTCATTCTCATCATGGTGCAAGGCAGGCCTGAAGACATGGCCCCTGATTTCAAGGAGCTTACAATCAGTTTATCTGTGTTGTTTCCCTCTGAATAATCCTGATTCTTCCTTTTTTTCTTAAACCCTTACGTTCCATATTTGAATCAATGCTATGAATTGGTTCTAAAGCAGAAGAGCAGTAAGGGATAGGCATTTTGCCCATTTTCATACACCTAAGAAGTGTCTGAGGCCAGATTTGAACCTAGGATATCCCAACTCTAGCCTTGGCTCTCGATCCACTGAGACACTTAGCTACTCCTTCCCTCCTATTCTTATTGATTGGTCCAGTAAACAATAACCAACTAGGGAAAAGAGAACTTCACAGTTTCAGACTGGGGAACTCTATAAAGGAATTTATTGTTCTATCACAGATTAATCAATTTATACAACATGACAGAAAATGCAACCAAAGTTAGTAGTGGAATATTCTTAATTTGTCTTCACAGTTAACTCAATATGATGGGTTGAAGTGACTCTATTCCCCATCGATCTGTGTAGAACTGGAAGTTAAATTTCATTTCTTGAAAACTAAAGATATACTGGTCAAAACTCAAATACTCATGTTTCAGAAATTCTAGGAATCACGGGACACTGGGACCAAAAGAGAGATGCTAATGGTACTGGTAGCATTGATATGGGTGATTCAAATATATCGATTTTCTCCTGCAATTGAAAATTCAACTAACATCTATTAAGTATCTGCCATGTGAAGTTATTTCACAGAGCACTTGGGATAGGAAGATGAAAAGCAATATGGTCCCTGTGGTTTTAGAATAAAATGGATATTTAGCTTTACAGAAGGATTCATCATAGAATTCCTTTAAAGAAGATCATAAAAGAAGAATATTTAGACCTGGAAAAGAACTTAGAGATCATCTAATCCAATTCCCTCACTTTATACCTTAAGAAAGTGAGATATAGAAAGGTTAAATGACTTGTCCAGTGTCATGTAGTTAATAAATAGCATAGCCAATGTTTAAACTTACATCAATAGGGAATTTGTCTCCAACCTTCAGGAGCTGGCTTGCAGATCATTAACTCCTTGAGAAAAGGGGGCAGGGGAATGGTTAGACAAAGGAGGAAGTTCAGATCTTAAAAATTAAGGTCTCTACCACTTGGGATCCAATTAGAGGGAAAGGAAACAACATGGCATCATGGAAAAGCAGAAAAAAACACTCTAATGAACTGAGTTTGAATTTTGATTTCATTATTCGCCACTTGTTTAATGTTCGGTAAATCACTTAGATTTCTCATACATAAAATGGAGACAATTATCCCAATACTCCTGACCTCACTGTGTTATTTGGGGGATCAAATGAGAATGGATAATATGTAAGCATTTTGTGTTAAGCCCATGTGGCCTTTTGCTGCTGTTGTTATATGGTAAATCTGGGCATTTGGGTGAAGCAGTGGATAGAGTGCCAGGCGTAGAATCAGAAAGACCCAGCTTTCTGAGTTCATATCTTGGATTAGGGGTTTACTAGTTGTGAGACCCTGGGCAAGTCAATTAACTCTGTTTGCCTGGGTTTACTTATATGTCAAATGAGCTGGAGAAGGAAATGGCAAACCACCCCAATATTTTTGGCAAGAAAACCCTAGATGAGGTCATAAAGAAGTGGACACAAGTGAAACAAAACCCAAAATGGTAAATCTGAATTATATTTAACTTTATCATAGCATGTCTATGGAATAATACTAAGTTCTATTAACCGTACTGGTGGCTGCCACATAATGGTCTATATGGGAACAGAGGTATAAATAATAGAATAATGCTCTAGTATATAATTAAGATTAATTCTGCCAACTAAAACATGAAATTGTACCTTGAGCTGATTATGTGTATTTTGGGTGCTGCTATCTCACATGGAGTATCTTCTACAGTCGTGATTTTAGTTCCTTGGCTCTTCACACAAGCATATTTGGTACAGACTTCAACCTGTAAGAAGTGGTTAAGTGATTATATTCAGCATCTTTTCAGTGCCACAGACTTGTAGGGAATTAATTCTGCCCTCATTCAGGAAGTATTTCATAATGTCATGCATTCTCTGGGTGCTTAGTAAATAATAGTTTTTGATGGCAATCTTCTTTAGTGAGGTGAGTACATATCAGAGGTCAGAACTGGGCCCATCACAATTTCCTCAATCCTTAACATGGTGCTGTTTAGTCCCTGGATTGCTCCCACTCAAAGAAAGAAAGACATTAATCTACTCTGAGCAGACTCAAAGAACGAAAGATGCCTAGGCAACATTTTGCAAGCATAATAGGTTATCACTACATACCACTCTCTAGATCTATAACCAAAGTAGGGTAATGATGATATCTTCCGTAAGACTTGACATTTTACAATAAATAGCTTCAATGCTAATGTGGACTAGAAGAAAAATGAAGCCTTGAGAGGCTCCCTACTATGGCTCAGCTATTTTATATCCATTTGTTCCAGCTGCAATTGTATTTTTACTCTAATCGCAGCAGAAAATCATCATTCACCCCCTTAATTCTGTGACTTTATCTGAATAAAAACCAAGGAGGATGGAATAACTGATAATTGGAAATGGGCCCCATCAGGCATTAGCACACAAAAGTAACACAATTTGTAAGAAGGAAGAAAGGCAAAGAACCATGTTAATAAATTAATGAAGGAAAAGAGAGAAGGAGAGAAAGAGAGGGAAGGAGAGGAGGAAAAGGAGCAGAAAGAGGGAGGGAGAGAGTTAGAGGGCAAGGGAGAGAAAGAGATGACTAGAGGGGAAAGGAAGAGAGGAGAGAGAAGAGTATTGAGGAGAATAGGAGGCAAGGATAAGAGTAGAGAAAAGAGGAGAGGTGAGAAAAGAAGAGGAAGGACGAGAGGAGTTTGGAAATGAGGATAGAAGAAATGAGAAGAAGAAAGGAACATTATTACTCTAAAGTGACAGATGTTGAGGGGAATCAGGGAGGGAGAGGAACAGATGAAGAGAGAGAGAGACAGACAGAGAGACAGAGACAGTCAGCAGAGATAGAGACAGTCAGCAGAGATAGAGACAGAGAGGAACTATAAATCTCCCTAAGGCACACAGATAGAGAGATTTAGAAAGAGATAAAAGAGAGCCAAACTATGTCCAGAGCTAAAACTAAACTACTGAAGCAGGAAGAAACTGGAGTAGACCAAAGGGTCCTGAAAAAACTGAACATTAATACTGATTTTCTCTAAATGAAGTGGTTCTGTTTTTGTTGCTATTTAAAATCCAAATGTGTTTCTCTTGATTTTCAAAGTCATCATATTCATATAGGAAATGTGTGCTTTCAGTTGGGGCAGGAATAGACATATCCATTATAGTTTTCTACCATTATTTATATCTTGTGGCAAACTGGAGCAACTTTTAGAACCTAAGCAAACTACCAAGATAATCTGTTTAGAGTGGTCTAAGAGAATTAAACCTAATCTAAAGAGAAGGTTTATATATGCACATATATATGTACATATACATATATATATATATACTTTAATAGAATTAAAAATCAGAAGATCTAATTAGTATTAATAGAGGTAAACCATGTTACAGATATTCAGGAAGCTTACCACATTAACTAAATATTAATAAAGTCACCTACAAGCAAATGTTTCTTACAGAGGTCTACATTTGGACTGTACAGGGATGTGTGAAGACCTCTTTCATCTATAACCAACCACTGGAAAGAGTCTCTAATCTATTGACATTTCATATTCCATATGCAGGTTCCAAACCCAAATATAACTTTCTTTTTTAAAAATGGATATAAAACAATTCAGATTTATAGATGGAGATGAATATTATCCCTATTACAAAGGAATTCTTCACTTGTTAAAAGGAATGCTTCAAATAGCCAGCTCCCTGGGCATGTTTAAATGTCTGTTTATAAATCATTAATGGCCTAATGATTTTCTGAAAATCATTTTCCAAGCCACAAGGAACGTTAGTGAGTAGGTCCTGGTTTTCAAATTCTATTAATTGTGTAAACATTATATATAGCTGTTGAACTATACCACTTATTTTTGATGTTAATCATTTTATGCTTACCATATACTGCCTTGTATTGTTAATTATCTTTTTATCATGTCATAGAGTAATATGTCTTATTTCTCAAGATGGCATGTAAATTCCTTGAGGGCATGGACCATGTCTTATGCTTCTCTGGATCCTCAACAACAATTTGTCCAAAGTAGTTGCTCAATAAATATCTGATTATTGTTGATTGAATGTTTTTTTTTGTTTGTTTTTTTTTTTTTTTTTGGAGCCCTTACTTTCTGTTTTAGAATCAATTCTGTGTTTTGATTACAAGGCTGGAAAGCGATAAGGGCTAGGCAAATGGGGTTAAGTTCCTTGCCCAGAGTCATACAGCTGAGAAGTTGCTGAGGTCATATTTGAACCCAGGACCTCCCATATCTAGGCCTGGCTTTCAAACCACTGAACCACCCCACCACCCCCTGAATGTTTGTTTGATATGAGAATAAAATAGTTCTAAGTACTGAATTTTCCTTTCCTATTTTACTTCATAGGTTGTGTCTGATGCATAATATTACAACTTTAGCCCTGGAAGGGACCTTGGAAACAATTTTATCCAACTCTTTTATTTTTATGGTTGATGAAATTGAGGTCCCAGAGGTTAAGTGATTTGTTGACAATCATAATATTAAATTGCAGCAAAAAGCTAGAACTAAAACTAAGGTCTCCTTACTTAAAATCCAGTATTCTTTTCACTGAGGTAGTGAGGTGGCAGAGTGGATAGAGTACTGGATTTGGAGTCAAGAATACCTGGGTTCAAATCCAATTTCAGATACCTCGTAGTTCTATGGCTCTGGGCAAGTCATTTAGTCTCTGTCTTTCTCAGTTTCCTTAACTCTAAAAGGAGATCATAACAGCACTTACCTCACAGGGTTGTAAGAATTAAATGAAATAACAGTAAAATTTTTAAATTTTAAATTAAATTAAAAATTAAAAATCTCTATAGATAGATAAATGGAGAGAAAGATTTATTTATTACTTTGTAGCAAGAACTGTGTTACTATATCATATTGCTTCCCTTTTCATTTTAGCATTAGATGATAAACTCATGGAGGGCAGGAAATATGCTTTTCTGAGTTTGGATTTCATAAAGGTGAAATGTTGATTTGATTATGAACTGTATTAATTGGGTCCAAGTGACAGACTGACTTGTACACTACAGAAGCATCTCTGGTTGCTTTTTATTAGTGAAAAGTCCATTCGGACTCCCTTGATTTTCAGAGATAGCTGAGGATCGTAGGAGTTAAGGGACTTCCCAAAGTCTCTCAGGGAGGAAGCCACAGGTCCAGAATGGCCACTCATGGTCTTTTTAACTAAGCCCAGATCCAAAGCCCTTTCCTATTCCCTGCCACTATACACTTCGTAGCCCTTCTAACAGGGGCAACAGTCGAACACAGGTAAGAGAATAAGATCGCTTCCAAATGGGCAGCGGTGTTGCTCAGCTGTCATCAAGCACCCACAGCAGCCAAAGCACCCAGAAGGGAGGTACTTTGTTTGGTGGGAACTTCTCTCAATAATTGGGAGCCTTCATTTTTGCCTGGCTCGAAAAAAAAAATATCATCATCTCAGTCTTTTTATATCCACATCATCTTCTCTGCAGAGACCCAAATGTTTGCCCAAAAGCAAGTCAATTTAATCTCAATCAGTTTCCCTCTTTTCCTGCCCCCAGATACCCCTTTACCCAATCAAGACAAAAAGATATCCAC
Source organism: Gracilinanus agilis (assembly GCF_016433145.1). NCBI lineage: Eukaryota > Metazoa > Chordata > Mammalia > Didelphimorphia > Didelphidae > Gracilinanus > Gracilinanus agilis. The sequence goes on from NC_058133.1 coordinate 122,865,146, forward strand.
CTTGAGACACAGGCCAGCATGTTTTATTTATGATACCCACAAGCTTAACTATCAAAAAGCAATGTTCTAACCTGGATGTCATAGATAGTGAATGGAGACAGGTCTCCCAGAACGAAAGACCCAGGCGCATTCATGCCAGTCTTGTAAAGCTTATTATTTACATAGACTGAATACTCAGTGACAACACCATTTGGGTTGGAAGGCGATGTCCAGATGACACGTACAGCTGTACTGTTGATGATGACAACCTCTGGAGGAAGCATGCCCTGAGGCTCTAGAATTAAAGAAAAAAAAACTGAATAAACTCCAGCTGTCTCTAAAAAAGCACTTGTTTAACTAAATCCAGATTAGTAATTAGGTTTAGCAAAGGGTTCCCTGCTTATCTGCTTTGCTCTGATGAAGTTATCACAGTCTGTAGTCCTCTGTAAATTGGCTTATTATACTCTCAGTTAGAAACCATGAGAACTGGTGGTAAAATGCTTTATACCACCAGCGTAGTGTTAATCTTCAGTGAAATGTGGCCAGTGGGATGTGATGATAAATTATTCACCCATCGGCACTGCCAACACATATCTATTATCTACCTCTTCTTTGCCATCCTTTCACCTCCCAGGGTTAATTTTTTTTAATACTCCCTATACAAAAAATACAACTCAAATATATTGCATCTAGAGGAAAATTTAAAAAAAATCATTGCTATTACCAGGCTCGTAACTTAAGAGATATGAAGTAATAATACAATATTGTCATTATGTAAATGATTTTGAATGTTGATTACCATAGGTAATGATGAAATCTAACACTAGAAAAAACTTGCTTAGCGTTAAATTACACAATTATTCAAGCGTGTCAGAAATAACTATACAAAGACCTATTTTTTATCATAAGAACCCATCTTAACTAGTTGAAAAATTGTCCTTGTGATCAATTCTATTTCATAAACAAAAGGTGCTGACCTTTGACACCACAAAGGGAAATGAGATCTGCACTTAAAGTGCTCTGTTAATGACCTGGAACACTTGCTTGGGAGGTAATGATATTATAATGTTTATAATGAGACTTTATAAAGCAAAAAAGATTAGAAAGCCCATTCCTGCCACATTTCAGATTCACGAGTTGCTTCTCTACTCCCTCCCTCTTGCTAACTGGCTTGGAAATGACTCATGGGCAAATTTTCTCTGTGGCTGAACTTCCACCTCTATTTCTGGTGACTCAGGGAAGGCACTGCATTTGCTTGTGTCAGAAACCCACTGCTTCATGGAGTACATCTCTTTTAAAAACCATTAATTTTTTCAAAATGCTACCATTTGTTGACATGAAATCAGTTTCAAACTTAGTATACAACAGCCTCAGTTCACCAAGTAAGAAGGGAACAAACTGGGCTAATAACCTATTATTAAAGCTTTGTGCTTCAGTTTTAGTGGGATGGCTTATTGATTTGCCACTTGACAGCAGCTAGCACTTAAGCATTTTAGTTTCTCCCCCTCCCACCCCAACCCTTCCTTTCCCCTCTAATACCGGAAATTTTATAATGGAAGGATGACTGATCTCAACCTCGACAAAAATCAATCAACTTCATTCCCATATCTGAAGCCAAGCAGTCCTAAGGCTCTAGACCCACCTCCATCCCGAGTGGTCACATGTAGTACTTCACTGTTGATGCTGTGGGCTCCGTTGAAAACACAAATAAAAATCTGATACTCTGTGTTTGGTTTTAAGTCACCAATTACAAAACAGTTTACATCAGGCAAGATTTTCAGTGACTCATTCGATGTAGCAGAACTCCAGATGAGGGTATAATATTCAACATCGCCTTGTAAATCTGTCAGGGCTGTTAAAGAATCAACGCAATACTTTATAAATGTGGTTAATCCTAGCAGTGTACTGGAAAAAAGTCCATACTGTATGAATTTCTTGCATCTGAGAAAGTTATCTCTGGGGAAGCTTGGAATGGGAGACTAAGTAATTCTTTGTACTATCATTAGAATTCTTAAAAATAATAACAACCTTTATTTTTTTTTTCTCCAGGATACTTTGGTCCTATTCATATAATTGACATTTCTCATCTGAGGCAGTCGACAATTCAACTTTCCTTTAAAAAATCATTTTGTACATTTGTTTTATCAATAAAATTAAGAGAGATCAAAAGCTATAATTGTGGGGAAAGGAACAATAAAATAAATACTGCTCATGGAATGACTTATGAATATAATCTTTATTATTTAATGTCTCTTCTGGCAGAACAGGCTATCTACTCCATAAACTCCTAGATTTTAAGGTCTAATTTAAAGCATAAACAAATTTTACTAAATTATAATTTAGGTATCTACAAAGAAGAACATTTTAAAAAGGACTTATTTTACATCAATGTGCAATTTGTTTACCCTGAAAACTTGGCTCACTAGGTTCCCAGGGGGTATCTTTGATATTTTCCCCAAGTTTCTCACTTTTGAGTACAATCCATTTGTCTTTCTAATGACAAAGAGATGCTTTCAAAGGATGCTTCATTACCCCACAAATGTATTTACCTATTGCCTTCATATGTTGCCTATGCAGCACTTTCTTTGCAAGTCACCTTTTCTGATTCTATCATCTCCTTACAAGGCTTTAAAAAGACCATCAAATAGGTGGAAACATTTCTAAAATTTGAAGGATTATACTGTTGTTAATAACTTCCTCAGCTTTGAGGGTTTAGACTCACCATGACCAAATTTTAACTGTGGTGGTGCAATTAGGTCTATGCACCATGGAACAATATTTAGAGGTCATTGAGAACATTCTCACTTCTACAGCAGCTAGAAACAACTGAGCTAAAAGAAGGAACAAAAATAATTAGGTAATATAATATACCCAATGACATGTATCCTAGCAGCTCAGCCTGATCCTAACCCACAACTATTATCTTTGCAAAGATGGTTTCCCAGAAATATCCTCACCTCTGTAGCCTTGTATCTTAGTGATGTCTCTCCCCTTCATGCACACCATGTTTATCTTAAAAAGTTAATTTAAGGAGTCCCTAGGTGCCAAATCTCACCATAGATGCTTATTAGCAATATGACTGTAGACAAATCTAAATGTGAAAACTTGTTTTAGATGAAAGTTCTGGTTCTTCTAATGTAATAGAATTTAAGTAGTATGAGGAATAAAGTCAATACTAATTACTAGTACTATTAATCATATAGGTCAATGTTTATTCCAAGAAAACTCATGGTAAACAAAGACAAAATTAGTCACCTCAAGTGAATTTGGTACACTACCGTGTACCAAAGGTTTTCCATTGTCACAATTTCATTCCTTTCAATTAAGATATTTTGTCCCTCTTAATGTGCAAATAATCCTGGGAGCAAAAGCACATTAAGGTATTATTGGCCATTAACATTTTAGCATGAATTATTTTATAAAACAATCTATGTGTATTTATTGAGGGTCTAGTGAAAGCATACTTTGATGAAGGCAAACAGAAAGATAGGTGTTGAGCATAGTTCATGGCCCTAGTAAGGAATTCTGTGCATCAGTTAGAAGGCATTAAGAGACAGAATATCAGTACACCCAAATATGCACTTTGCAACTATTTACCCATTTAGTGAAAAATAAAGAATGATAGTTAAGGCCCTTAAATCTGTCTTCAATTTTCATATTTAACATTTTTTCCTACTACTCACCTACATGCAACCCTCTGCTCCAGAAAATGAATTCTTCATTTTCATAAGATCATAAGACCTCTGAGGATATTCAGTCTAACTTCCTTATTTTATAGAACAATAACATTGAGGTCCAAGTAAGCTAACTGACCTGTCGAGTGTCATGAAAATTGTTAGTTTTGAGGTCAAATTGAATTCAGGTCACCCTAATTTTGAGTCCAGTGCTTCTTTCACAACATCATTCTTTGGTGGTGCCATTCTTCCCACCTGAAAAACTTTCCCCCTCCTTTTTTATCTTATAAATCTTGGGACTTTTTCAATTCCTATCCAACCTTGTAACTTCTCCATGAAATTTTCCCTCATTATTTCATGCCAATCCCTGCTTTTTCTAAACTTCACCCTTTATTGTCTGTTATACATCATATGCCTAATCATACACCTTATGACATAGACTTAATAGAACTAGGAGGGTGGAAAGGACCCTAGATATAATTTAGTCTATTTCCTTCATTATATATATTGAGAAAACAAAGTCCACAGTACTTAAATGATTTGTTCAAGGTCGGTTAGAGGCAGAACTAGAAATCGAATTTAGGTCCTCTAAAAGGCTTCTTCAATCAAACCAATTTTTTCTTTATTTTCTTTTTAATTTTTGGAAGATATTATACCACATATCCCATTGGCAGTAACACTCCTTCACTGTGTTTGTAAGCTAAACAGTCACTTTGTTTAAGCAAACACATTACAAAGTAAAAATAAAAGCCCCAAATAATGAACTGCATGTTCCATAACATACAAAAAATCCACTGCCTACTTAGTAGGTAAACTACCAACTCCTGACTATTTTGAATTGCTATTTAGCCCTTAAAATGTTATTTTACTTTTCATGTGTATCTATCTTGTCTGCTCAATTATACTGTCAGCTTCAAGAATGTGAGAATTTCTTTTTCATATATTGTATTAATTCCTGTATATTAGGAAGAATTACTGGGTATTCCTGTGTCTGTGATCTAGGTCATAAATACCATCTAGTTTTCTACTTTTATCATGTTCTTTGTCCTTAGATATCCCAAGGAATGTCTTGCTTTTTAATAGAATTTGCTAAGACAAGGGTTCTTTTCTTGTGGACATGACTATCCACTTCTATTTGGGGAAGGTTTAAGGATCTGATGGACCAACTCTTAATTAGTTATCACCAATTAAAGATATCTTGGAATGGTCAAGGGAGGGGCTGAATAATGAATTCCTAAAAATCAACTTATCAAACTCCTTGCCCTGGCTCAGGTTGTCCCTTGTTTTTGAGAGACTACCATGGAGACCTGTATCACTTTATTGGTTGATGCTTACCTAACCAATAATCCTGATATAATTAATAAACATATTCTTATACAAAAATCAGTCTTTCGAGATAATTCCAATCATAACAAGAGGAACAAATTAGAATATAAGTTAATGCTTCTCTATATTTCAATAGTTCATGAAACAGTACCACATATATAATAGATAATACTTGTTGAGTGAGTAGAAGGAATGAATGAATGAATGAATAAGTAAATAGGTGTACAGATGCTGCTCATTATATGATCTTTCAGTTAAAGTCAAATTCTCCAGCTTGATAGATAAATCAGAAAGTTGACCACATTGTTCTATTAATCTTAGTTCCTCTTCTGGATGAAGGGAAGCTCACTTCTTACAAATTATATATATATATACATATATATATATATACATAAAATCTACGTATATATGTGTACACACACATAGATAGATATTCATACATCTACATAACAAAATAACAATCAGAAAGAGAGATGGGAGAGAGGAAGAAAGAGAGAGAGAGAGAAAGAGAGAGAGAGAGAGAGAGAGAGAGAGAGAGAGAGAGAGAGAGAGAGAGAGAGAGAGAGAGAGAAAGGGGGAGAGGAAAAGAAGAGGGCTAGGAAAAGGGAAAGAGAGTTTGGGAGTGGGACTGAATTTTTAAATTTCTTTTAGGATAATAGAGTGTATACCCTTACCTGCCAACTATGTCCTACAAAGCAAAAAAACACAACAATTTAAAATTAATATTATTGGAAACGAGTGGCACTTTTTAGGCAAGAGGATAGCTAATTTACTTATTTGAATGCATTGTTCAAGGAAAGAAAATGATAA